>NW_025533763.1:300000-449422 GCF_020615455.1 Coregonus clupeaformis | reverse complement strand
TCAATGACTGTCTGTTCTTCTGCTTACCGCTACAGTGTGGAACATGGTGGAGAGAACACAATGAAACCTGGACTTAGAAAATGTGAGTGTTGACTGCTGTGAAGAATATGACTAAGAATAAGTCTTAATTCAAGTGAAGTCAAAGTCAAAGACCACCATCATTACTTACTTGGTCATATTAAATATCAGCTGTAGTTCTACAGAAGCACAAATCAGGAAAATTTACAAAGAGTTGCTTTGACAATGTGTGTGTCTGTGTTTGTGTGTGGCATGTTCGTCTTAAGTTAGAAATGTGTGTGTGTGAGTGTTCAGAAAGTGTATGTGTGTCCATTGTGTGTGTGTGTGTGTGTGTTCAGGATGTGTGTGTTTGTGTCTGTGTGTTCAGTGTGTGTGTGTGTGTGTGTGTGTGTTCAGGATGTGTGTGTGTTCAATGTGTGTGTGTGTGTAATTAATGGGAATAAGTGTGTTTTATTTTACCATACAGTATAACATATGATCAGAACTGATCTGAGGAGAACAGAAAGGTGACATGGAGGAGAGAGAAGCAGCCGTATCCTGATCACCCAGAGAGATTTGAGGACTGGAAACAGGTGCTGTGTAGAGAGGGTCTGACTGGGCGCTGTTACTGGGAGGTAGAGTGGAGTGGGAGATGGGTTGGTATAGGAGTGGCATATAAAGGAATCAGCAGGAGAGGAGAGGGTGATGACTGTTGTCTTGGATACAATGACAAGTCCTGGAGTCTGTTCTGCTCTGACAACAGTTACTCTGCCAGGCACAATAATAAGTCCACTACCATAGACGTCCCCTCCTCCAGCTCCCACAGAGTAGGAGTGTATCTGGACTGGCCAGCCGGCACTCTGTCCTTCTACAGAGTCTCCTCTGACACACTGACCCACCAGAACACATTCCACTCCACATTGACTGAGCCCCTCTATCCAGGGTTTTGGGTTTGTTATGACTCCTCAGTGTCCCTGTAAATAATAACCATGGTAACACTGACACACACACACACACACTGGCCACACACACACATACACTGGACACACACACACATACACTGGACACACACATACACTGGACACACACACTGGACACACACACACACACTGGACACACACACACACACATGGACACATACACACACTGGACACACACACACTGGACACACACACACACTGGACACACACACACACACACACACACACACACACACACACACACACTGGACACACACACACACTGGACACACACACACTGGACACACACACACACACACACACACACTAGATTCACACACACACACACTGGACACACACACACACTGGACACACACAAACACTGGACAAACACACACACACACACACACACACACACACACACTGGACACATACACACACATACTGAACACACACACACACCGGACACACAATGACACACACTGGAAACACAAACACACTTGATACACACACACTGTACACACTCACACACACACACACTGAACACACACACACCGGACAAACACACACTGGATACACACACACACACACACACAGGACACACACACACTGATCACACACTCACACACTGGACACACACAGGACAAACACACCCACACACTGGACACACACACACACAATGGACACACACACACTCTGGACACACACACACACTGGACACACACACACACACACACTGAACACACACACACTGGACACACACACACTGGACACACACACACACACTCATACACACTGGACACACACTCAAACACACTGGACACACACACATACACACTGGAAACACACACAGGACACACACATACACACTGGACACACACACACACCTGACACACACACACACACACACACACACACAGGACACACACACACACACACACACTGGACACACACACTCACACACACTGGACACACTCACACACACCTGACACACACACACACACACACAGGACACACACACACACTGGACACACACACACACACACTGGACACACACACACACACCTGACACACACACAGGACACACACACACACACACTGGACACACACACTAGACACACACACACACACACACACTGGACACACACACTGGACACACACAAACACTGGACACACACACTGGACACACACACATACGCTGGACACACACACACACACACTCACACATGGACCCACACACATACACACTGGACACACACACACACTGGACACACACACACACACACTGAACACACATACACACACACACAGGACACACACAAACACAATGGACACACACACACACACACACACACTGGACACACACACTCACACACACTGGACACACACACATACACACTTACACACACACACACTCACACACACTGGACACACAAACACACTGGGGACACACACACTGGACACAAACACTCACACACACTGGACACACACACATACGCTGGACACACACACACCTGACACACACACACATAGGACACACACACTAGACACACACACACAAACACACACACTGGACATACACACACACACTGAACACACACAGGACACACACAAACACAATGGACACACACACACACACACACACACACACACACACACACACACACACACACACACACACACACCTGGACACACACACTCACTGGACACACACACATACACACTTACACACACACACACTCACACACACTGGACACACACACACACACACACTGGACACACTCACACACACACACACACTGGACACACACACTCACACACACTGGACACACACACACGCTGGACACACACACATACACACTTACACACACACACACACACACACACACTGGACACACACACTCACACACACTGGACACACACAAACACATACACACACTGGACGCATACACTGGACACACACACACACACTGGACACACTGGACCCACACACATACACACTGGACACACACACGACACACACACATACACACTGGACACACACACCTGACACACACACACACGGACACACACACTGGACACACACACACAGGACACAAACACACACACTGGACACACACACTCACACACACTGGACACACACTGGACACACACACACACACACACACACTGGACACATTTCCATGTGTTGGATTTTGATGAAAGGAAATCCCATATAGCCTACTGGACAGGACTTTGCTATGGCATCTTCTGTTTGGGTTTCTCAGGTCAGGTCTGAGCCATGATCAGAATGTGTCTCTGTGTCTATTTCCAGCCCTGCCATTTCTACCTGTCCTGATCTAGTGTTTCACCCCTGACCTCCTCACACCGTCTCACTGTCCATGTCTGCTTTTAGCTCCCACCTCTACTTCACTGTGTTATAATGGACCTTATGCTTGTTATGTCACCTCTGGAACCAGTTATCAAACATACTGACCTTTCTGACCCTATCCCATGGCCCTACTTTCTACAACTGAACATTTAAATTCCTCTATGAGTTTTGTTTAGTGTCCATTTACTTATGTATGTATTTGTTGTATATTGGGGTTGTGCTGCAGAGCTTCATGGGGGTTTGTATGTGTTGAGATGATCACGTTCCAGATAAATGGTTGAACTGATTCCTGTCTCCTGTCTCATCATTATTGAATTATTATACAGACGTGGTTATAAAACCCACGAGACATAACAACAGATTGGTGATGAGTAAGTTTGAATCTACAGGAACTATTCTGTCTGGAAGAAGTGGGTTTTTACAACTGTTTAAAACTGTTATTTTCTGTGGTACAGTCTAGGCTAATGTTAGCACAGTGTATTGATAGCAGAGGCAAGTGCATAGTCCAGCTAGCTAAGAAAGAGAGTTAACCAGTGATGTAAAGTACTTAAGTAAAAATACTTTAAAGTACTACTTAAGTAGTTTTTTGGGGAATATGTACTTGACTTTACTATTCATATTTTTTACTACTTTTACTTTTACTTCACTACATTCCTAAAGAAAATAATGTACTTTTTACTCCATACATTTTCCCTGACACCCAAAAGTACTCGTTACATTTTGAATGCTTAGCATGACAGGAAATGGTCCAATTCACACCCTTATCAAGAGAACAGCCCTACTGCCTCTGATCTGGGGGACTCACTAAACACAAATGCTTTGTTTGTAAATTGTCTGAGTGTTGGAGTGTGCCTCTGGCTGAACGTACATTTTAAAAACAAGAAAATTGTCTGGTTTGCTTTATGTAAGGAATTTGAAATGATTTATACTTGTACTTTTACTTTTGATACTTTAGTATATTTTAGCAATTACATTTACTTTTGATACTTAAGTATATTTAAACCCAAACACTTTTAGACTTTTACTCAAGTAGTATTTTACTGGGTGACTTTCACTTTTAATTTAGTCATTTTCTGGTAAGGTATCTTTACTTTTACTCAAGTATGACAATTGGGTACTTTTTCCACCACTGGAGTTAACATCGTCATGGACGGCAGAAAATGACTCGAGACGGACAACGTGATTAAAAAGGAGGTATATACAGTGATTAAAGGAAATGACTTGTATTCAACTTCAAATTCAATTGATTGGACATGATTTGGAAAGGCACACACCTGTCTACATAAGGTCCCACAGTTGACAGTGCATGTCAGAGCAAAAACCAAGCCATGAGGTCGAAGGAATTGTTCGTAGAGCTCCGAGACAGGATTGTGTCGAGGCACAGATCTGGGGAAGGGTACCAAAAAATGTCTGCAGCATTGAAGGTCCCCAAGAACACAGTGGCCTCCATCATGCTTAAATGGAAGAAGTTTGGAACCACCAAGATTCTTCCTAGAGCTGGCCGCCCGGCCAAACTGAGCAATCGGGGGAGAAGGGCCTTGGTCAGGGAGGTGACGAAGAACCCGCGAAGAACCCGATGGTCACTCTGACAGAGCTCCAGAGTTCCTCTGTGGATATGGGAGAACCTTCCAGAAGGACATCTCTGCAGCACTCCACCAATCAGGTCTTTATGGTAGAGTGGCCAGACGGAAGCCACTCCTCAGTAAAAGGCACATGACAGCCTGCTTGGAGTTTGCCCAAAGGCACCTAAAGGACTCTCAGATCATGAGAAACAAGATTATCTGGTCTGATGAAACCAAGACTGATCTCTTTGGCCTGAATGCCAAGCGTCACGTCTGGAGGAAACCTGACACCATCCCTACGGTGAAACATGGTGGTGGCAGCATGCTGTGGGGATGTTTTTTAGTGGCAGGGACTGGGAGACTAGTCAGGATCGAGGGAAAGATGAACAGAGCAAAGTACAGAAAGATCCTTGATGAAAACCTGCTCCAGAGCGCTCTGGACCTCAGACTGGGGTGAAGGTTCACCTTCCAACAGGACAATGAGCCTAAGCACACAACCAAGACAACACAGGCGTTCTAAAAACCCATAACTTTGGCATTATGGGATGTTGAGTGTAGATTGATGAGGGAAAAAAACAGTTTAATCAATTTTAGAATAAGGCTTTAACGTAACAAAATGTGGAAAAGTCAAGGGGTCTGAATACTTCCCGAAAGCACTGTGTAACTATACACTATATATACAGCAGTATGTGGACACCCTTTCAAATTAGTGGATTTGGATATTTCAGCCACACCGGTTGCTGACAGGTGTATAAAATCGAGCACACAGCCATGCAATCTCCATAGACACTAAGCGGTCCCGTTCTGTGAGCTTGTGTGGCCTACAACTTCACGGCTGAGCCGTTGTTGCTCCTAGACATTTCCACTTCACAATAAAAGCACTTACAGTTGACCGGGGCAGCTCTAGCAGGGCAGAAATGTGACTTGTTGGAAAGGTGGCATTCTATGACGGTGCCATGTTGAAAGTCAATGAGCACTTCAGTAAGGCCATTCTACTGCCAAAGTTTGTCTATGGAGATTGCATGGCTGTGTGCTCGATTTCATACACATGTCAGCAACGGGTTTGGCTGAAATAGCCGAATCCACTAATTTGAAGGGTTGTCCACATACTTTTGTATATATAGTGTATTTCCCTGGTATATTACTCATGTCTCACCCGTCCAGTTATGCTGCTCTGGCGTCATCCTGTGGACAGCTGGGAACACAACTTCAACTCCATTACATTCAATGTATCCCACAAAGTGCCACTTGGCTGGACAAAGCAATCTGAATGGAAATCAGGTACATATATGAAATCAAGCAGACACACAGCCTTACATGTCATATCACTGAGTCTCAGTTTAAATCACGGTTTAAACATAACAAGTAATTGCAAGTGAAACCATTTCTCAATTAGGTTTTAGGTTTTATTCACACCAAAGAAAAGAAGTGAAAGACAAAACACTGCAGATAAATAAACAGGTAAAAACGGTGTTCAGGTGAGGATGGGAAGCTCAAAAGGGCTGATATGAAAACCACACCACAAATAAAAGTTTTAAAAAAACGTTTGTTCAATCAGTTAAACAAAACATATTAATTTTAATTATAAATGTATATATATATATATATATATATATATATATATATATATATATATATATATATATATATAAGTGGTTTGCGAAAAGTATTCACTCCCCTTGGCATTTTTCCTATTTTGTTGCCTAATAACCTGGAATTAAAATTGATTTTTTGGGGGGTTTGTATCAATTGATTTACACAACATGCCTACCACTTTGAAGATGAAAAATATTTTTTATTGTGAAACAAACAAGAAACAAGACGAAGAAACTGAAAACGTGAGCGTGCATAACTATTACTACAAGATATTTAAATGTTTCCCCTTAAACCACTCAAGTGTTGCTTTAGCAGTATGCTTAGGGTCATTGACCTGCTGGAAGGTGAACCTCCGTCCCAGTCTCAAATCTCTGGAAGACTGAAACAGGTTTCCCTCAAGAATTTCTCTGTGTTTAGCGCCATCCATCATTCCTTCAATTCTGACCAGTAAGAGCTGATATATCATGCAGATTAAACACAGTGGAGAAACATTGTAGAACCACTCAGAGAGGTATTCATCTACAGGACTGAGACACTGTAAAACCACTCAGAGAGGTATTCATCTACAGGACTGAGACACTGTAAAACCACTCAGAGAGGTATTCATCTACAGGACTGGGACACTGTAAAACCACTCAGAGAGGTATTCATCTACAGGACTGGGACACTGTAAAACCACTCAGAGAGGTATTCATCTACAGGACTGAGACACTGTAAAACCACTCAGAGAGGTATTCATCTACAGGACTGAGACACTGTAGAACCACTCAGAGAGGTATTCATCTACAGGACTGGGACACTGGAGAACCACTCAGAGAGGTATTCATCTACAGGACTGGGACACTGGAGAACCACTCAGAGAGGTATTCATCTACAGGACTGGGACACTATAGAACCACTCAGAGAGATATTCATCTACAGGACTGGGACACTGTAAAACCACTCAGAGAGGTATTCATCTACAGGACTGGGACACTGTAGAACCACTCAGAGAGGTATTCATCTACAGGACGGAGACACTGGGGAACCACTCAGAGAGGTATTCATCTACAGGACTGGGACACTGTAAAACCACTCAGAGAGGTATTCATCTACAGGACTGAGACACTGTAAAACCACTCAGAGAGGTATTCATCTACAGGACTGAGACACTGTAAAACCACTCAGAGAGGTATTCATCTACAGGACTGGGACACTAGAACCAATCAGAGAGGTATTCATCTACAGGACTGGGACACTGTAGAACCACTCAGAGAGGTATTCATCTACAGGACTGAGACACTGTAGAACCACTCAGAGAGGTATTCATCTACAGGACTGGGTGGGTATTATTAGTCTGTTCTGAGTAGAAATGGATATAAACAGTGATTACAAAAAAGGTTTATTTTCAGAGGGTTCTCCTACGAAGATAATTGAAGAAGCGTTATGGTTCTAGGTAGCGCCTTCTTTTAGTGTAGTCTGAGCTTAATTTATAGAACATGACTTTTCCTGTTGATTCTTCTGCTCCAAGTCTTTCTCTAGTTCAGAGTTATTCTGCTTCAAGTCTTCATAAGTTTTCTCTAGTTCAGAGTTCTTCTGCTTTAAGTCTTCAGAAGTGTTCTCTAGCTCAGAGTTCTTCTGCTTCAAGTCCTTAGAAGTTTTCTTTAATTCAGAGTTCTCCTGCTTCAAGTCTATATCGATGTTTCTGTTCTGTTGCTCTAGCTCATATATCCTCCTCAATAGTTTGTCAGAATTCTCCTCAGCAGAATCTTCTTCCACTTTAATAACTTGCATCTTCATCTTTTTACAGAAGCTCCCCCTTTCCTCCTCCTCCTCCTCCTCCTCCTCAGTGTCACTTTCCTAAGCATGACACACACAGTTCACAGTTTAGTTTCTCTAACTGAAATGCAAAGAAATGGTTTATCAAATAGGAGTATTTATCAAATTGGGATATTGTCAGTGGCATTCAGTTACGTTAAATAACAGAAAATTACCTTGAGTTATCTTTGTCTTTCCAGCGTTGCCATGGTGGCCTTTGTGTCCCCCCGTCTCCAGTGACCTCGACCAGGATGTGTGTGTGCATTGTTGGGACGGTGTAGTGTCGCCTGACGTGGCTCTCACAGGAGGAGGCAGTGTAGCTCAAACAGTCTAATGTCTCTTCAAGCCTCTGGGCTGGTTAGATATCAGTCAGGAGGAGGCAGTGCAGGTCAGACTGTCTAATGTCTCTTCAAGCCTCTGGGCTGGTTAGATATCAGTCAGACAGTCTAATGTCTCTTCAAGCCTCTGGGCTGGTTAGATATCAGTCAGACAGTCTAATGTCTCTTCAAGCCTCTGGGCTGGTTAGATATCAGTCAGACAGTCTAATGTCTCTTCAAGCCTCTGGGCTGGTTAGATATCAGTCAGACAGTCTAATGTCTCTTCAAGCCTCTGGGCTGGTTAGATATCAGTCAGACAGTCTAATGTCTCTTCAAGCCTCTGAGCTGGTTAGACATCAGTCAGACAGTCTAATGTCTCTTCAAGCCTCTGGGCTGATTAGATATCAGTCAGACAGTCTAATGTCTCTTCAAGCCTCTGGGCTGGTTAGATATCAGTCAGACAGTCTAATGTCTCTTCAAGCCTCTGGGCTGGTTAGATATCAGTCAGACAGTCTAATGTCTCTTCAAGCCTCTGGGCTGGTTAGATATCAGTCAGACAGTCTAATGTCTCTTCAAGCCTCTGGGCTGGTTAGATATCAGTCAGGAGGAGGCAGTGCAGGTCAGACAGTCTGGTCAGTCAGTAACGCAATCTAGTGGAAACAGACATTAAACATTTATATTATGGCTGTACACTATTGGCTGGTTTCCCATAAAACTGATTAAGCCTTGTCCTATAAAGTAGAAACAATGTTGATTCAACCAGTTCATGTCCTTTGGGAACTGTCAAATCGCAAGAATTTCCATCGGTGTCCGTGTTGCTGAATCCGCTTGTTTTTAGTGAGTGCAGACATTTTTCATACTCCGCTTGTAGGCTACTTGCCTGTTTGTTTGTTTACCTATCATGTGGCAAAGTCACTACTGACCATATCAACGGCGATGGTTGGCTATAGCTACAGTATATATATTTGGGAGCAGGATAACATTCAGTGGTTGGTTAAAGCTACAGTATATATATTTGGGAGCAGGATAACATTCAGTGGTTGGCTATAGCTACAGAATATATATATATATATATATATATATATATATATATATATATATATATATATATATATATATATTTGGGAGCAGGATGACGTTCAGTGGTTGGCTATAGCTACAGAGTATATATATATATATATATATATATTTGGGAGCAGGATAACGTTCAGTGGTTGGCTATAGCTACAGTATATATATTTGGGAGCAGGATAACGTTCAGTGGTTGGCTATAGCTACAGTATATATATTTGGGAGCAGGATAACATTCAGTGGTTGGCTATAGCTACAGTATATATATATTTGGGAGCAGGATAACGTCCAGTGGTTGGCTATAGCTACAGTATATATATTTGGGAGCAGGATAACGTTCAGTGGTTGGCTATAGCTACAGTATATATATATATATTTGGGAGCAGGATAACATCCAGTGGTTGGCTATAGCTACAGTATATATATATTTGGGAGCAGGATAACGTCCAGTGGTTGGCTATAGCTACAGTATATATATTTGGGAGCAGGATAACGTTCAGTGGTTGGCTATAGCTACAGTATATATATATATATTTGGGAGCAGGATAACATCCAGTGGTTGGCTATAGCTACAGTATATATATATTTGGGAGCAGGATAACGTCCAGTGGTTGGCTATAGCTACAGTATATATATTTGGGAGCAGGATAACGTTCAGTGGTTGGCTATAGCTACAGTATATATATATATATTTGGGAGCAGGATAACGTTCAGTGATTGGCTATAGCTACAGTATATATATATATTTGGGAGCAGGATAACGTTCAGTGGTTGGCTATAGCTACAGTATATATATTTGGGAGCAGGATAACGTTCAGTGGTTGGCTATAGCTACAGTATATATATTTGGGAGCAGGATAACATTCAGTGGTTGGCTATAGCTACAGTATATATATTTGGGAGCAGGATAACGTTCAGTGGTTGGCTATAGCTACAGTATATATATATTTGGGAACAGGATAACATTCAGTGGTTGGCTATAGCTACAGTATATGTATTTGGGAGCATGATAACGTTCAGTGGTTGGCTATAGCTACAGTATATATACTTGGGAGCAGGATAACGTTCAGTGGTTGGCTATAGCTAGAGTATATATATTTGGGAGCAGGGTAACATTCAGTGGTTGGCTATAGCTACAGTATATATATATATATATATATATATATTTGGGAGCAGGATAACGTTCAGTGGTTGGCTATAGCTACAGTATATATATTTGGGGGCAGGGTAACATTCAGTGGTTGGCTATAGCTACAGTATATATATATGGGAGCAGGATAACGTTCAGTGGTTGGCTATAGCTACAGTATATATATTTGGGAGCAGGATAACGTTCAGTGGTTGGCTATAGCTACAGTATATATATATTTGGGAGCAGGATAACGTTCAATGGTTGGCTATAGCTACAGTATATACAGTGCCCTCCACTATTATTGGCACCCCTGTTTAAGATGTGGTCGAGGACTTCCAAAAATTCTCTTTTTTTTTAAACAACATAGAACCCAAATGCAAAAAAAGAGAAAAATCCAATATTTTATTTAAGTACATTACTTTGGTGTAAAAAAAAAATCACACATTTAGAAAAAAAAAAAACTTGAAATCATGTGTCCCACAATTATTGGCACCCCTGATGTTAATACTTTGTACAACCCACTTTTGCTAACAAGACAGCACTTAATCTCCTCCTATAACATTTCACAAGATTGGAGAACACAGAGAGAGGGATCTTTGACCATTCTTCTTTGCACAATCTTTCTAGATCATCCAGTGTCCTGGGTCCTCTCTTATGCACTCTCCTCTTTAGCTCGCCCCACGGGTTTTCGATTGGGTTGAGGTCTGGGGACTGAGATAGCCATGGGAGGAACTTGAGTTTGTGACTGCTGAACCATTTTTGTGTAGATTTTGCCACATGTTTTGGATCATTATCCTGCTGAAAGACCCAATGACGACCCATCTTCAGCTTTCTGGCAGAGGCCATCAGGTTTTTATTTAAAATGTCCTGGTAGTTCAAAGCGTTCATAATGCCATGCACCCTAACAAGGTTCCCAGGGCCTTTGGAAGAGAAACAGGCCCACAGCATCACAGATCCTCCACCATACTTCAAGGTGGGCATGAGGTGCTTTTCGGCATACTCATCTTTTGTTTTACGCCAGACCCACTTAGAGTGTTTGTTGCCAAAAAGCTCAATCTTAGTCTCATCTGACCAAAGCACACGATCCCAGTTGAAGTCCCAGTGCCGCTTAGCAAACTCCAGACGTTTACGTTTGTGAGTGTTAGTGAGAAAAGGCTTTTTTCCTTGCATGCCTCCCAAACAGCTTGTTGGCATGTAGAGAGCGCCTGATGGTTGTTTTGGAGACTTTGTGACCCCAAGATGCCACTCTTTGATGCAATTCTGTGACAGTGAGCTTAGGACTTTTTTTTACTTCTCTTACCATCCTCCTCACTGTAAGTTGTGGCAAGATAAACTTGGGACCTCTTCCAGCCTTGTTTGTCACTGTTCCAGTTGTTTTAAACTTCTTAATGATTCCTCTGACTGTAGATACGGGCAAGTTAAGGCGAGTGGCTATTTTCTTGTAGCCATTGCCTGACTTATGAAGGTCGACACAAATCTGCCTTACTTGAATGGTGTGTTCTCTTGTCTTTGCCATGTTGACAAATGGGTAAGAGAATTAGGCCTCTGTGTCACGTCATATTTATACCCCAGGGAAACAGGAAGTCATGAATTACTAATTAAACGTTCCTAGATACCCTGACCAACTTTAGCAACTACAGAAAAATATATTTTAAAAAAATCAATTAAAATTTTAAAGCGGAATTGTTAGGGGTGGCAATAATTGTGGGACACATGATTTCAAGTTTTTTTTTTCTAAATGTGTAATTTTTTTTTTACCACCAAAGTAATGTACTTAAATAAAATGTTGGATTTTTCTATTTTTTTGCATTTGGGTTCTATGTTGTTTAAAAAAAAAGGAGAATTTTTGGAAGTCCTCGACCACATCTTAAACAGGGGTGCCAATAATAGTGGAGGGCACTGTATACATGCTGGACACACACCCACACACACACACACAATGGACACACACAGGAGACACACACACACTGGACACACACACTGGACACACACATACACAGGAGACACACACACACATATTGGACACACACACACACACACACACACACTGGACACACACACACACACTGGACACACACTCACACATCTTCCTATAATAGTGAGGACCTTGACTCAGGACCTTCAAATGAGGACCATCATTTCTGATAGAATTGGGAACAAACAGACTCCTCATTCCAGCACTAAGTGTCCAACAAACACAGACATCACTTCAAAACCTGATAAACTCCAATGAACAAATAGACATACAGGGCACCAGTCTAGTGAGGACCAGTGGTTGCTAGGCAGTTTCTGGATCCCAGGTTCCAGAACAGCTTCTATCCCAGTTCTATCTGCCTGTTAAATCAAGCAATCTAAACTGTTTCCATCAGACTTTTAGAACATGACTGAACATTTTTTCCTTTTATGATCTTTTCCCACTTTGCATGTTTTATTGATGTTCTTATGATATATTTTACTGTTTGTGTGTACGTACCACAGGAGGTTGGTGAGACCTTAGTTGCGGAGGACAGGCTTGTAATGGCTGGAGTGGAATGGTATCAAATACATCAAATACATGGTTTCCATGGTTTCCATGTGTTTGATGCCATTTAATTGGCTCCGTTCCAGCGATTATTATGAGCCGTCCTCCCCTCAGCAGCCTCCACTGGTATGTACTGTCCTATATGAGCTCCAACAAGGAATTACAATGTATGTATTACTTTTAATACCTGCAAATGGCAAATAAACGACTTGAACTCCTTATGAGTGTCTGCAGCCGACTAGGCTGTTGCCGTCTGACAAGATGCCATCTGACATTACAGGAATATTCTGCAAATGTTGATGAATCCACCCAAAACAACATGCAGTCTTTCCACTAGCCTCCCATGAAGTTATAGTGGGACGTTATGAGTTGACGTTAAGGTAACATACTCAGAACAGACTGCACTTTGTTGATACTGTTTTAGATGTTACATTTACATTGACATCATTTAGCAGACGCTCTTATCCAGAGACACTTACAAACTGGGGCATTCAACATATGATAGCCAGTGGGACAACCACAGGGGGGGTAGAAGGATTACTTTTATACTATTCCAGGTATTCCTTAAAGAGGTGGGGTTTCAAGTGTCTCCGGAAGGTGGTCAGTGACTCCGCTGTCCTGGCATCGTGGGGGAGCTTGTTCCACCATTGGGGTGCCAGAGCAGCGAATAGCTTTGACTGGGCTGAGCGGGAACTGTGCTTCCGTAGAGGTAGGGGGGCTAGCAGGCCAGAGGTGGATGAACGTAGTGCCCTCGTTTGGGTGTAGGGTCTGATCAGAGCCTGAAGGTAAGGAGGTGGCGTTCCCCTCACAGCTCCGTAGGCAATCACCATGGTCTTGTAGTAGATGCGAGCCTCAACTGGAAGCCAGTGGAGTGTTCGGAGGAGCGGGGTGACATGAGAGAACTTGGGAAGGATGAACACCAGACGGGCTGCAGCGTTCTGGATAAGTTGTAGATGTATCCTCTGTTTAAACATTGAAACTATATGGACATATGCTCCATAATTGTACTATTGTGCATGGATATATTGTACTTTTCATAATAAAAAGCATGTTAATTGTCAAAACAATTTCGTTATCGATTTCACATTGTCCTCTCCCAGTCGTAGGTTGACTTTTGTCATGAATCTTGCCCTGGAGGCAGAACTGCGCGATTTCCTCTAGATATGCCAGCTGCAAAGTCAAAATTGGCTATATCGTAAATATTTGTGGAAAATAATTTTGTTTTATGGTCTTAATTTAAGGTAAGGATTAGCAGTGAGGTTAAGGTTAGCATTAAAATCAGATATTATTACTTTATGCCTGTGCCAGCTGGTGACCACTTTGCAGAACTGCCTCCAGGGCAAGATTCATGACAATAAATGCCAACCTGCCTCCCAGTCATCCCCTCCCTATCTCTACAAGGCTGCAGAACATGCAAGCTAGTGATGCGGGGGTTGGCTCATAACCCACAGTCCCCAGGCGGGTGGGTGGCAGGCAGGTTCAATATAGAAAAAACAATAGACTACATAAGAAAAATCCATCAATGGATCATTATTGTGCAATTTACACTAAGTGGACAAAACATTAAGGACACCTGCTCTTTCCATGACAGACTGAGCAGGTGAATCCAGGTGAACGCTATGATCCCTTATTGATGTCACTTGTAGATGAAGGGGACGGGACGGGTTAAAGAAGGATGTTTAAGCCTGGAGACAATTGAGACATGGATTGTGTGTGTATGCCATTCAGAGGGTGAATGGGAAAGACAAAATATTGAAGTGCCTTTGAACGGGGTATGGTAATAGGTGCCAGGCGCACCGGTTTGTGTCAAGAACTGCAACGCTGCTGGGTTTTTCACGCTCATGGTACACCACACAAAGGACATCCAGCCAACTTGACACAACTGTGGGAAGAATCGACGTCAACATGGGCCAGCATACCTGTGGAACGCTTTCAACACGAATTGAGGCTGTTCTGAGGGCAAAAGTGGGGAGGTAACACAATATTAGGAAGGTGTTTGATATAACGTCTTTTGATACAGCATTTATTAATGTCTTTAAAGTCATCAGCTGTAGGTGAGAGAGAGTAGAAGGATACGCCATGTGTTGTGTCGGTCACGGATGGGGGGGCCAGAAGGTCGGCGTGCCAAGATAGATTAGGGGGCCACTGTTGCTAATCTTAGAAAGAGTACATGATGGAATGGCCTGGCTAGGGTGCCACACAATACTATGTACGGGGATCCTATTGTAGGAGATGAGTGACACTCAATAATGGTTGGCAACTGTTGGATGGAAGTAGCTCGGAGAGCGTTATATAAACTGAGAGGTTTTCTATGGAAGTCATTCAGATGACAAGAGGCTAAGCCCGTACCGCTTGTCATTGAATCCTGTACTGTAACCATTAAATAGCAATGAATCAACTCTCCATCTAAGTGGTCGACTACTCTCTTACATCCTGAAGTACGAGATACCAGAGAAACTTCGTCATAACAGATTGCCGTCTAAGCAAACAGGATGCAGTTTACAGCCGAACTAACAGGTAAGCAGACTTTCATTTAGTTAATAGGTTAAATTCTGCTTATCTGTGGTAAAGCTGAGCTGTAACGAACGTTTAAAATGCAATATTTTGTTGAGGGAAACAGATGAGTGGTATTCAAGTACGTAAACAGATGTAAGGAGAAATAGCAAATAAGACAATAACATGGTGCTGTGATTCAACAACAAATGCTCAGAGCGATCATGTTGAATCATGGCACCAATGACAAAATAGGCAAACAAAATCTTAATAAAGATCAAGTTGGGGATTTGATTCGTATTTGATTACTAATATTGGATGAACTAATAAAAGTAATGGATAGCCAACTTAGTAGACCGATATCTGGAAAAACAGTCTCCATTAAGAGTAAACCAGAGCTTCATTTTACCTTGAAGAGGTAGGTAATTTATTATACAGAGTTGAGGGTAATTTATAATACTGATAATTATGAAGAATTGTATAATTTGGCAATAGTCATATCTATGATTCAGACCTTAATAAGGTCAGAGTGAGAGAGCTAGTCCTGAATGAGGAACACATGGCGCTAGTCAATGTTGATATTACTTGAATTACTTAATGGGATACAATTAAGTTAAGGTATTATCAAATGTTGTCATTTTAATGTCATTTATTATTTTGGTTTAACAGGCAATGTTGTTGTTTTGGTTTTTTGAACGCATTAATCACGATGTGAGTCATGTGTCCAAAGGGGGGAAGTACTGCTCGCATAAGGCTTTTTGGTAAAAACATTTTATTTTTTGAATTTTTTTTGTGGTAAATATGCAAATTGAATTAAGAATATGAGCAGTAGTAATTAGTAGTTATGGGTTAGATTACATTTTTTAGGTGAACGTGTATTTGTGGTATAAGGCAGGATGTTTATGAAACTAGTGACCTATAACAAGATGCAAAAAATGTGCACTTCCTAATATCAAGGCTTCTCCTGACTGATAAGAAGACAGGGTATGGTAGCATATGTTGTGTCACCTAACAATGTGCCTAAGACTTCCCACGGGTGAAGGCTTCTCTGCCAAACCTAACAGGAGAATCTGGGCATTGTATGCACCCTGGAGACTGGCGGTAAAGGATTAAAGAAGTCAGAGATGGACAAAACCTAGGTGGGGAGGTCAGTACTAGGTGTTGCTGGTTACCTCTATGGAGGGGAAAGTAGCAGAGAGAGATACCTGCATCTATCCCACTGTAGGAGTGTTCCAACCCAGAGGAGGAAGATGGCATCGCCACTGCGGAGCATTGTTTTCTTTTGTGTCTGTCTGTGTCTGTGTGTCTTTGCAGCAGGGATTCTCAACTTCCCTATTGGTACGCTGCCAGAAGGACTCACTCCACAGAGCGATGTTGATAAATGGAGAAGGACTCTGCGTGATCCTAGACCCTAGTGACGGAAGAAGGGTCAGAGCTAAAAGGACCATACATCGTCACCCAGTCTACACCAACGGATGTACGGATAGAGGGGAGATGGACCTGGTATCATCTAAACCACTGCAACAGAGTACTAGGAGGAAACCGACCACCTAGAGATGAGGGAGCTGAGGATGCTGGAGCTGACAAGGATCAGGTGATGGGAGACGATGGCAAGGGGAATGCTACTGATGAGCTACGTGTTCTGGCTGATTCCCTCGGCGGAGGGACACACCTCCAAGAACTTCAAGATCTTCCAGAATTTAAAGAATCACCTGACTGTCACACCATTCATTTCTATATCTGTGGAGGGTTTACCTAACAGAAATTGGGGAGTATATTAGAAATTGGTATTAAGAATAATTGGTCAAACATAATAATTTGTCATATAGTCAATGCTTATATGGATTTCTTGGATTAGAAATGAACTCAATTAAACTGTTATGTTCTGTCTTCTCTTGAGGTAAATACAGATGGTGTCTTGATGCATAGCAGGGATCATTTGGTCTAGAATGGTGTGAACCTAAAGAAGAAACAACCTGTGAACCGGCTGAAGATGAACATCAGAGACGTTGAAGACGTTCCTCCACTTCTACCTGCGACCGGTCTACAACAGACAATCCAAGCTGGCAACGGATTTTCTCTTATGTTTTTTATCTCGACGGAGTGGGACAGGAGTCCACCATTGAGTGAGAATGGAGAAAGATCTGTTCAAATACAACATTTCTCATGTTGTTGGTATACTGGTTGGCAAATGGACAAGACACAATGAGGTTGTAGAGATGGTGGTGACTCGGATGAGACATTGAAGTTGGGACATTGTCATGGGCAATTCACTTTGAACTATGAAGCTGTCTGAAGAACATCATGAAGAGACGCCAGAAGATTTAAGTGCCGGGGAAGGAAGGGGTTGGTTAGCTGTGTCGATAATAGATTTGGATTTATCTACATTTGCTAATTTGGGTAGGAGGTATATACACTGTTAAATTAATAGTACTAACAATGCATTGAGATGATGATCTGTAGTTATTCTCAGGATGAGGAAGGTCATAATAGAATTATGGATATTTATACTGTATGTAACAGTTTTTCTCAATTGCTAAAACACTAAAACCCATTGGCTGAACAAAGTTCTCAGTTGCCTGGACTCATTTAGCTAATTATGCAGTCTGTTGTCAATACCTTAAACCATTTCACATGGTAAAACACAATATGCAGATCTCACTTAGACTTTTCAGCAAAACTCTAAACACATTCTCATTCTCAAAACACATTCTGCACTCTAATGCACATGTCATCCATACTGGTAAACACAAGTGGCAACAATCAAATACAAATAATAATATAATAATATGCCATTTAGCAGACGCTTTTATCCAAAGCGACTTACAGTCATGCGTGCATACATTTTTGTGTATGGGTGGTCCCGGGGATCGAACCCACTACCTTTGCGTTACAAGCGCCGTGCTCTACCAGTTGAGCTACAGAGGACCACCAAATAGAGATCACATGTCATTGACTGAACACAACCACTCAAAATGGATTTAACCTGTTTCAAATGATGCGACACAACCAATATAAGGCAGTTCAGAGAGCAAACAGGTTGTTGAAGGTGGGAAGGAGAAAGTCTGAGAATGGATAGAAGAAACAATGTGAGAGGACGAGGACGAGTGCGTATGCGAGGTGGGCGATGAGGAGGAAGAGGAGGAGGAGGGCAAGAAAGAGGAAAAGGAGGACGAAGAGGAAGAGACAATGATGGAAAAACATGACATTTGTTTTGAGATTTAAAATGTACTTCTCCCTGAGAACTGTATGTTTTGAACAATGTGTTTTCTATTTTTCGGTGTATTGTTTACTGACTGCTTGAGAGTGTTTATCATTTTGATCACTTTGTTTATGATTTGAGAGCAGTGTTTGATTTTGAACACAGGTAAAAACTGTTTTGAGGGTGAATGTTTCATTTTGCGAGAGGAGTCAGACGTTTTGTAAATAGTGCTTGAAGATGATGTGTTTAATGTTTTCAGGAAATGGAGCAAGGTTTCAGAAATTGTGTTTTAGCAATTGAGAACAACTGTAATGCCAAACACCACAGACTACAATTAAAAAGTACTTTCCATAAATATGACCATTTACGTCACATTAAATTAATCTATTTTTCATATATCACTTCTAAACTGACAAATAAACATCAAATATACCTTTTACAAATACATCAGCACGTTTAATACATTTGTTTCAAGTCAATAGAGCATATGCTTTGAATACTGGTCTGTAAGGCAAATATGCAGTTTTGGGCAAATTCTCATATCACTTTGCTCAATTTGTCACATCCAAGGCTTTTGTATGGCTGTTGAAATGTGCAGAACAGTAATCAGCTATGCCTGCCCCATTTGTACGGCCCTCTTTGAGTTGTTGCTGGTGCTGCTTTACTTTCTTGACTGTGTCATGTGACCTGCGCCTCCCCTTGTCACACTCCATTGAAGCAGCATCAGCTCTCACAACCCCTCTCTGATTGCTTCCAGTGTCACCAAAGTGCTGCCAATAGACAATTAGTCCATCCCATCTGATATAGCAGTGGCTCCCTCATTGAACGTGGCTACTGCCATACTGACAATGAGGCTTTTGCCCACGAAGACAGTTTTGGGGCGTCGTGACCATATTAGAGTTCAGACATCCATTTGCATTCTGGGTTCCTCCGTGCTACATTCTTTTGAGGATGTTATCATTTGACATCCTATGATATACAGGTACCATTTTCTGTGCATCCTCTCAATTAAAGAATGTATGGCCTCCATGTTTTTTGTGACTGGGTGGATCTTCACCATTTTCTAGGGCTGGCTGGTACCAGCACCAATGTACACACCTATCCCGTAGTTGGAAGTGAATCCTCTCTTGTGCCAAGAGCCATCAAAGCATCCATGAATGTGTATGATGGCATCCTCATCCTCCTTCAGCAACTCTGCTATGTCTGGGTCTATATCTGCATATTCTCATTTTGTCTCTCTTTACGTGGATTCCTCGCGGGAGATATTTTCAAACGAGCAAGCGCTGTGCGGCACATGAGGCCTTTTAACCAATCAGGTTGCCGGAAAGTTCCATTAAACGTCAGTAACCAATCAGGTTGCCGGAAAGTGCCATTAAATTCCAGTAACCAATCAGATTGCCGGAAAGTGCCATTAAACGTCAGTACATCAGTACAGTACATCATTTAGCAGACGCTCTTATCCAGAGCGACTTACAAATTTGTGCATTCACCTTAGAGCCAGTGGGATAACCACTTTACAATATATATATACAGTGAGGGAAAAATGTATTTGATCCCCTGCTGATTTTGTATGTTTGCCCACTGACAAAGACATGATCAGTCTATAATTTTAATAGTAGGTTTATTTGAACAGTGAGAGACAGAATAACAACAAAAAAATCCAGAAAAACGCATGTCAGAAATGTTATTAATGGATTTGCATTTTAATGAGGGAAATAAGTATTTGACCCCTCTGCAAAACATGACTTAGTACTTGGTGGCAAAACCCTTGTTGGCAATCACAGAGGTCAGACGTTTCTTGTAGTTGGCCACCAGGTTTGCACACATCTCAGGAGGGATTTTGTCCAACTCCTCTTTGCAGATCTTCTCCAAGTCATTAAGGTTTCGAGGCTGACGTTTGGCAACTCAAACCTTCAGCTCCCTCCACAGATTTTCTATGGGATTAAGGTCTGGAGACTGGCTAGGCCACTCCAGGACCTTAATGTTCTTCTTCTTGAGCCACTCCTTTGTTGCCTTGGCCGTGTGTTTTGGGTCATTGTCATGCTGGAATACCCATCCACAACCCATTTTCAATGCGCTGGCTGAGGGAAGGAGGTTCTCACCCAAGATTTGATGGTACATGGCCCCGTCCATCGTACCTTTGATGCGGTGAAGTTGTCCTGTCCCCTTAGCAGAAAAACTCCCCCAAAGCATAATGTTTCCACCTCCATGTTTGACGGTGGGGATGGTGTTCTAGGGGTCATAGGCAGCATTCCTCCTCCTCCAAACACGGCGAGTTGAGTTGATGCCAAAGAGCTCTATTTTGGTCTCAACTGACCACAACACTTTCACCCAGTTCTCCTCTGAATCATTCAGATGTTCATTGGCAAACTTCAGACGGGCCTGTATATGTGCTTTCTTGAGCAGGGGGACCTTGCGGGCGCTGCAGGATTTCAGTCCTTCACGGCGTAGTGTGTTACCAATTGTTTTCTTGGTGACTTTGGTCCCAGCTGCATTGACAAGATCCTCCCGTGTAGTTCTGGGCTGATTCCTCACCGTTCTCATGATCATTGCAACTCCACAAGGTAAGATCTTGCATGGAGCCCCAGGCCGAGGGAGATTGACAGTTCTTTTGTGTTTCTTCCATTTGCAAATAATCGCACTAACTGTTGTCACCTTCTCACCAAGCTGCTTGGCGATGGTATTGTAGCCCATTCCAGCCTTGTGTAGGTCTGCAATCTTGTCCTTGACATCTTGGAGAGCTCTTTGGTCTTGGCCATAGTGGAGAGTTTGGAATCTGATTGATTGATTGCTTCTGTGGACAGGTGTCTTTTATACAGGTAACAAGCTGAGATTAGGAGCACTCCCTTTAAGAGTGTGCTCCTAATCTCAGCTCATTACCTGTATAAAAGACACCTGGGAGCCAGAAATCTTTCTGATTGAGAGGGGGTCAAATACTTATTTCCCTCATTAAAATGCAAATCAATTTATAACATTTTTGACATGCGTTTTTCTGGATTTTTGGTCTCTCATTGGTCTCTCACTGTTCAAATAAACCTACAATTAAAATTCTAGACTGATCATGTCTTTGTCAGTGGGCAAACGTATAAAATCAGCAGGGGATCAAATACTTTTTTCCCTCACTGTATATATATATATTTTTTTTTTCTTTGGGGTGGGGTAAGGGGGGGTAGAAGGATGACTTTATCCTGTCCCAGGTATTCCTTAAAGAGGTGGGGTTTCAAGTGTCTCCGGAAGGTGGTGAGTGACTCCGCTGTCCTGGCGTCATGAGGGAGCTTGTTCCACCATTGGGGTGCCAGAGCAGCGAACAGTTTTGACTGGGCTGAGCGGGAACTGTGCTTCCGCAGAGGTAGGGGGGCCAGCAGGCCAGAGGTGGATGAACGCAATGCCCTCGTTTGGGTGTTGATCAGAGCCTGAAGGTACGGAGGTGCCGTTCCCCTCACAGCTCCGTAGGCAAGCACCATGGTCTTGTAGCAGATGCGAGCTTCAACTGGAAGCCAGTGGAGTGTGCGGAGGAGCGGGGTGACGTGAGAGAACTTGGGAAGGTTGAACACCAGATGGGCTGCGGCATTCTGGATGAGTTGTAGGGGTTTAATGGCACAGGCAGGGGAGCCCAGCCAACAGCGAGTTGCAGTAATCCAGACGGGAGATGACAAGTGCCTGGATTAGGACCTGTGCCGCTTGCTGTGTAAGGCAGGGTCGTACTCTCCGAATGTTGTAGAGCATGAACCTACAGGATCGGGTCACCGCCTTGATGTTAGCGGAGAACGACAGGGTGTTGTCCAGGGTCACGCCAAGGCTCTTCGCACTCTGGGAGGAGGACACAACGGAGTTGTCAACCGTGATGGCGAGATCATGGAATGGGCAGTCCTTCCCCGGGAGGAAGAGCAGCTCCGTCTTGCCAAGGTTCAGCTTGAGGTGGTGATCCGTCATCCATACTGATGTGTCTGCCAGACATGCAGAGATGCGATTCGCCACCTGGTTATCAGAAGGGGGAAAGGAGAAGATTAGTTGTGTGTCGTCTGCGTAGCAATGATAGGAGAGGCCATGTGAGGATATGACAGAGCCAAGTGACTTGGTGTATAGCGAGAATAGGAAAGGGCCTAGAACTGAGCCCTGGGGGACACCAGTGGTGAGAGCACGTGGTGCGGAGACAGCTTCTCGCCACGCCACTTGGTAGGAGCGACCGGTCAGGTAGGATGCAATCCAAGAGTGAGCCGCGCCGGAGATGCCCAGCTCGGAGAGGGTGGAGAGGAGGATCTGATGGTTCACAGTATCAAAGGCAGCAGACAGGTCTAGAATGACAAGAGCAGAGGAGAGAGAGTTAGCTTTAGCAGTGCAGAGAGCCTCCGTGACACAGAGAAGAGCAGTCTCAGTTGAATGACCAGTCTTGAAACCTGACTGGTTTGGATCAAGAAGGTCATTCTGAGAGAGATAGCAAGAGAGTTGGCTAAATACGGCACGCTCAATAGTTTTGGAGAGAAAAGAAAGAAGGGATACTGGTCTGTAGTTGTTGACATCAGAGGGATCGAGAGTTGTTTTTTTGAGAAGGGGTGCAACTCTCGCTCACTTGAAGATGGAAGGGACATAGCCAGCGGTCAAGGATGAGTTGATCAGCGAGGTGAGGTAAGGGAGAAGGTCACCGGAGATGGTCTGGAGAAGAGAGGAGGAGATAGGGTCAAGCGGGCAGGTTGTTGGGCGGCCTGCCGTCACAAGTCGCAAGATTTTTTCTGGAGAGAGAGGGGAGAAAGAAGTCAAAGCATAGGGTAGGGCAGTGTGAGCAGGACCAGCAGTGTCATTTGACTTAACAAACGAGGATCGGATGTCGTCAACCTTCTTTTCAAAATGGTTGGACGAAGTCATCCACAGAGAGGGAGGAGGGGGGATTCAGCAGGGAGGAGAATGTGGCAAAGAGCTTCCTAGGGTTAGAGGCAGATGCTTGGAATTTAGAGTGGTAGAAAGTGGCCTTCGCAGCAGAAACAGATGAAGAAAATGTAGAGAGGAGGGAGTGAAAAGATGCCAGGTCCGCAGGGAGTCCAGTTTTCCTCCATTTCCGCTCAGCTGCCCGGAGCTCTGTTCTGTGAGCTCGCAATGAGTCATCAAGCCACGGAGCTGGAGGGGAGGACCGAGCCGGCCGGGAGGATACGGGACATAGAGAGTCAAAGGATGCAGAAAGGGAGGAGAGGAGGGTTGAGGAGGCAGAATCAGGAGATTGGAGGGAGAAGGATTGAGCAGAGGGAAGAGATGATAGGATGGAAGAGGATAGAGTAGCGGGAGAGAGAGAGCGAAGGTTGCGACAGCGCATTACCATCTGTGTAGGGGCAGAGTGAGTAGTGTTGGAGGAGAGGGAGAGAGAAAAGGATACAAAGTAGTGGTCGGAGACATGGAGGGGAGTTGCAGTGAGATTAGTAGAACAACAGCATCTAGTAAAGATGAGGTCAAGCGTATTGCCTGCCTTGTGAGTAGGGGGGCGGTGAGAGGGTGAGGTCAAAAGAGGAGAGGAGTGGAAAGAAGGAGGCAGAGAGAAATGAGTCAAATGTAGACGTAGGGAGGTTGAAATCCCCCAGAACTGTGAGGGGTCAGCCATCCTCAGGAAAGGAACGTATCAAGGCGTCAAGCTCATTGATGAACTCTCCAAGGGAACCTGGAGGGCGATAGATGACAAGGATATTAAGCTTAAATGGGCTAGTGACTGTGACAGCATGGAATTCAAATGAGGAGATAGACAGATGGGTCAGGGGGAAAATAGAGAATGTCCATTTGGGAGAGATGAGGATTCCTGTGCCACCACCCCGCTGACCAGATGCTCTCGGGGTATGCGAGAACACATGGTCAGACGAGGAGAGAGCAGTAGGAGTAGCAGTGTTTTCAGTGGTAATCCATGTTTCCGTCAGCGCCAAGAAGTCGAGGGACTGGAGGGTAGCATAGGCTGAGATGAACTCAGCCTTGTTGGCAGCAGAACGGCATTTCCAGAGGCTGCCTGAGACCTGGAACTCCACGTGGGTGGTGCGTGCAGGGACCACCAGGTTAGAGAGGCAGCAGCCACGCGGTGTGAGGCATTTGTGTAGCCTGTGTAGAGAGGAGAGAACAGGGATAGGCAGAGGCATAGTTGACAGGCTGCAGCAGATGGCTACAATAATGCAGAGGAGATCGGAATTAAATGAACTAAACATCTGGGAAAGGAGAGAGCGGTGTCTCCCTCACCACAACTCCCAAATATAACTCCCAACTTCCACCTCAGAAACTATAATTGTTGTAAACTACAGCGGTTCAATGTTTTCTAGGAATATACTAACTTAGTTTATTCAGCTAGCTAACTAGGTGCAGTATTATTCCGTGAAAAACGTCCGGGCAGCTAGTCATAAGACGCCACAACCAGCTAGCATGCCGGACTCCAACAACACAGTTTAGCGCCAATACTCGGCCACAACAAACCACCAGTGTATCAACACGCAAGCAGATCGTTCGTGTCCGTGTCTAACGTTGTGGGTTAGTCCCGACAGCTTGAGCGAGTCCGTCGTCAACTTATTCAGCCAGCTAGTTAGCTAGAATAGTTATCAAACTAGCTAGCCATTGCTTTCAGACAAAGAAGAACCCCTCCTTTCACGGCACGAACACACAGAGAGAGCCAAACTAACGTTAACTAGTCACCCATGTCCCGAATTCCTTGAACGACTCGGGCTATCAATATGTAAAAAACAAAACACAAATGTAGGTTATGACTTACCCCTAGCAGCTACTGTTAGCTAGCCAAGTGCAAAGCTAGCCACTGAATTGACTCAGCCAGTTCGCGTCTGTTCGCTTGGTCGTTCCGGCTGTTGTTTACTAGTAGCTATCCAGGTAGCAACAAGCTAGCTAAATTTCAAGCACAGTAGCCACTTGCTACCTAACGTTAACGGTTCAGACAATGAGGTTAGAAAACAGCTGAATGGTAGGCAATTATTGTATGTAATTATTGTAGGCAGCCAGCTGGCTGAAGAACTGTGGGTAAAATCAAAGACCAACATTGGACGCATGAAACACACCAATTTGACCTGTTAGGAAACCATCTGGTGATTATCATGTTGTGCAAGACCTTAGACTAGTAAACGATGCATTACTGGCTAGATCACCCCTGGTGCCAAACACTGGTACCATTTTATACCAGGTGCCTCCAGGTAGTTGTTGTTTTATGGTGATTGATTTGGCAAATGCTTTTTTCAGTATCCCTGTGGCTGAAGATTAACATGAGTGGTTCTCGTTTACGTTTCTTGGTAAAACAAATGGACTTGGACGGTGATGCCCCAGTGGTATGTTCAATCACATGCCATCTCTGCCCAAGAAATGGCTAGGAACCTAGAGGGTTTTGTTGCCCCTGGTGGAAGCATTTTGGTTCAATATTTTGATGATTTGTTGGTTTGCTCAAAATCAGAGGAGATATGTCACGAGGACACTCGGGCATTGTTGATTTTCTTAGCAGAAAATAGTCATAAAGTTTCCTCCAGTAAGATGCAGTTATTCCAGAGCTCCGTTAAATATTTGGGTCATGACATTATTTCTGAGGGCCGCGCCCTCTCCAAAGATAGATTAGATGCAATTAAAGTTTTGCCTAAACCTGTTACCAAGCAGCACATGATGTCTTTGTTGGGTGTGGCTGGTTACTGTCGTCCGTGGTTGAAAGACTATGCAGAGATTGTTCAACCACTGCAGGATTGTATTTATGGGAGAAAGATAGAGGCGAGTGAAGTTGTGGTCTGGACTGATGAAACTTGTGTCCTCTCTGTTGGAGGCTGTTCAACTCCCCTCGTCAATCTCGGTGATGAAGTGTCAGGCCCATACTCCCTCTAAGGATAACATTTCTCTGGGGAATGCCAAGGCTGACTGTGCTGCTAAATTGTCTGCTTCTTCTTCTGTTTCCCCCTTCCTACAGATGGCAGCAGTTCCAGCTCCCACCAACCCTTTCTCTGTTAATGATATCATTGCTTTACAGGCCATGGCTGATGCTTTCAGAAACTCAAGTGGGTGGGGTGCTGTCATAAGGACACCTCGTGTGTATGGCTTGATGTGTGGAGCAGACCTGCCATGCCCCATTGTACATTCCAGTTCCTCACAAAATTTTCACATGGTCAAGACCATGTGTCAAAAGGAGGGATGGTGGATCTTGTAAATACATATTGGGGTACAGTAGGTTTTACTGTGTTTGCAGGAAATTTCAGTAAGACACGCTTGATTTGTATGACTAACAATGTTGGACGCGGCATTTCAGTATCTCCCACATCCCATCCAAGGCCTGAAGGACCTTTTGAGCAGTTAATGATGGAGTTCATTGAGTTCACCCCTTGTGAGGGGAATAAGTATTGTTTGGTGACTGTTGACATGTTTTCTAAATGGATTGAAACGTTCCCTTGCAGGAGAGCCACAGCGAGAGAGAGATCATACCTAGGTGGGGACTGCCATCCAAAATGTATTCTGACAATGGTGGCCAGTTTGTGAATGAGATTGTTCAGTCCCTGTCAGAGGGTTTGCAGATTGATTTGAGAACACATTGTGCCTATCATCCCCAATCTGGGGGCGCAGTCGAAAGGACCAACCAATCTTTGAAAACTAAATTAACCAAATGAATTGGTGAAACAAGCCTGACATGGGTGAACGTGCTTCCATTGTCACTGATTACGATGAGAGGCTGATCCCCTACAGTCACTGGTCTCTCTCCACATGAGGTGCTGACTGGCCGTCCCATGCGGATGACAAATACACCTTTTTCCCAGAACAGGTTGTCCCTGCAAGAAATGAAGGAAGGCGTGGTTGAGTGTTGTGTCACCCTTAACAGTGTTCTTAAGACTATTTTCCCCTGGTTGAAGGCGTCTTTGCTAAATCTAGCAGATGGAGCTGAACACTGTTTGAATCCAGGTGATTTCATGGTGGTGAAAGACTTCAGGAGAAATAGTTGGAAGGACCCCGTGGAGAGGCCCGTACCAAGTTCTTCTGACCACCCCCCCACTGCGGTGAAGGTTGCTGAGAGAGATACCTGGACCCACCTGTCGCACTGCAGACGAGTTCCTGATCCAGAAGAAGATGGGGCCTGGCCAGTTCCGGTGGTGCAGTGTGGCCCTCCCTCTGTATTAGCACAGTAGTGCTAATAAGAACAGTAGGTTGTCCTCTTGTTGGAGATCTGACAGAGGATGAGAAGAGTCCCGAGCCAAAGGGGCCAACGCAGTCCCGGAGTAGTGGCTCAGAAGTAGATGGTAATGACAGAAGGTGTCCTGAGCCAAAGGGGCCAACGCAGGCCTGGAGTAGTGGCCCAGAAGTAGATGGTAATGACAGAAGGAGTCCTGAGCCAAAGGAACCAACGCAGTCCCGGAGTAGTGGCCCAGAAGTAGATGGTAATGACAGAAGGAGTCCTGAGCCAAAGGGGCCAACGCAGGCCTGGAGTAGTGGCCCAGAAGTAGATGGTCATTGTAGAAGGAGAACCCTGCTGGGCCCTCACAACCATAAGGACAATTTGTTCTTTTCTAGAGCAGAAATCGTTGCCGACCAGACATCCAAAGAAAAGGACTGTTGGGTGTGTGGGATGGGTCCGGTTAAGGTAGGGGCAGGCTTGCCCCTTATAGGAGTCCCAGTAGGGATTAACTTTACTATAGCATTGGCAGGAAAAATTCCTTTTTATACTATGACCAGCAATGTTAAGGTATATAATCAACCCAATGTATCCTATTACCTGAGGCCTGGTAATGTCTCACTCCCGCCCATTTCAGTGGCTGGGGTGATGACTGCCCCTTGGTGTATTAGAGGATATGGAGATCACGATTTGGGTGAATTGAAATGTAATTGTACTATGAATCTTAATGGATCAAATGCTTGCAATTTAACAGTGCTACAGGAGAATGGTCAGGCCGATAAGGAACCGTTTAAAATGTGGGTTGACAAACATAGCACAACTCTGAAAGGAGCCCCGAATGGCACCTATTGGCTATGTGGTAAGATGGCTTACTATAGCCTTCCCTCGAACTGGGGAGGTACTTGTACTATTGGGTTTTTGGTGACAGCTATGAGAACCGTTCCAGATAACGAAAAGGATCTGAAGGCTCTGTTTAGAGACTACAAACTTCCTGGAATGAGGAGAGATAAGAGGTCTCTAGCTGACGTCACTCACACTCAGGCACCAGCCTCCAGGTTCTTTGGGGTGTTTTTCTCTGGGTATGGAGTTGCATGTGCCCTAGACCAAATTCGTGACATCTCTAGACACATAGCGACATTTGGCAATGCTACTAGAAATGCCCTAGAACAATTGAATGGGGAACTAAAATAATTGCTTAAGTTAGCTCTGCAAAACAGAGAGGCTCTTGACTATATTCTGGCAGGTCAAGGGGGCACTTGTGCAGTCATTGATGATGAATGTTGTACTTTTGTACTCCCAGATCACTCTTCTAATGTGACTGATCTTCCAGAAAACATTGCCACTATTTTCTAAGAATAATTCCCCAAAACCAGAGTGGATGCTTGCAACTTGGTTGGAATCCCTGTTTGGAAGTTGGGGATCCCAAATTGGCCAATGGGCTGCAGCATGCATTTTTTGCTTAGTTTGCTATGTTGTGTTATTAACATGCTATAAGGCTATCAGTGTCTCCGGGGCTAATAAGATCTCAGCAGCTGTCATGTGTTTTCTTTTTTTGGTTTTGTTCTATCAACTTTGAAATGCAAGAGAAAGGCCACAATATAATATTGCAGTTTAGGCGCAGTTTATATTTTGGCCACTAGATGGCAGCAGTGTTTGTGCAAAGTATCAGATTGATCCAGTGAAGCATTGCAATACTGGACTATTTTGTATCAACTCTGCCCAAATGTGCCGAATTGGTCAATTGATACATTTTCAAGTACATAACTATAGAGAACATACAAAAATGATATGGTAATACAAAATGTAAGTTTACACACTCCCAGGAATGTCATAAATTATGGATCATTAGCTTATACACTAACTTTCACACATCTAGATGGCTGGGCGGAGAGGGTGTGGAGCCAGAGACAGCAGGGGTTCAAACTGTAGAACCCAGTTCCTACATTTGAATATAGAAATTGATTTTATCAAACAAAACTATGCTACATTTTATCTCTGGGACCCTTAGGATGACAAATCAGAGCAATATTACTGAATGTAAGGACATTATTTACCTTCAGAGGTGAACGTATCAAACCAGTTGCCGTGATACGTTAATGCAGAACATATGTTAATGCAACCCGATTGTGGTAAGTAACTATGGAAACAATGGTTAAACCTTGAGAGATTTATTCACCTCTGAATCTACAGATCCCTTGTGTATGTGTGTGTATTTTTGATAGATCCACTCCCGTTGATAAAAGTATAACCTTATTGTAGATTTGAGCTTTATGATGATGATTATGAATTAAATTAGATTAGTTCCTGTTAATAGAAGGATAACCTTTATTATGATTTATTATGATGATAGTATTATCATGAATGAAATGATGTAATGTGTTTTGATAGAGCCTCCTTTGATTTAAGTCATACGCATTACATTTGAACAATTATTATCATAGAAGTGATAAGAGGGGGGAATGTGGAGGTAAAATGTATAGTCTGGAGGGACAGCCTTGAAAATGTTCATATTGTCCACTCTGTCATAAACAATCATTGGTTCCTGCTTGTGCTGGGTAAAGATATAAGGGGGGACGGGGGGGTGGGGGGACGGGGGACGGGGGGGACGTCATGACCCCTTCCTTAAGACCATCTGGCAGAATGCCCAGAATATGTTCTATAAGTTAAGATAGGAGATGGTGCCAGTCACATGCAGGAACCAATCGTATGAATCATGTTTATGTAGGTTTTTGTGTAGCCGTATAAGGCATTATGAAAGGACCATCACTTCAGACCGGCACTTTATGCATCTAAGTTTGACTGTGATCTCTCCAGCTTGCTGACAATAAAGAATTATTCATTTACGATTGACTTTGAGTGTCCTTGTGTTGAATTTCCATGACAGTTGCAACCGAGGACAGACGGTTTTACACTCTTCAGCCCTCGGCAGTCCAGTTCTGTGAGCTTGTGTGGCCTATCACTTTACGACTGAGCCGCTGTTGCTCCTAGACATTTTCACTTCACAATAACAGCACACAGTTGACTGGGGCAGCTCTAAAGTCACTTTGCTCTTCAGTAAGGCCATTCTACTTCCAATGTTTTTCAATGGAGATTGCATGGCTGTCTGTTCGATTTTATACACCTGTTAGCAACAGGTGTGGCTGAAATAGCCGAATCCACTAATTTGAAGGGGTGTCCACATACCTTTGACCATGTAGGGTATATTGAGACAAATTACAGACAGTAGCCTACAAGTAGCAAAATAGAACTCAATTCATTGAACATGAAATGTACTTCAATATGATTGAAATAGGCCTATAGCCTAATGTTTATATTTTAATGCAGTCATCTCAGTTTTCATTTGAAGCATAATTGTATACATCACTTCTTTGTATCGATTGCGAAGACATTGGCAACTAGGTATTTGTAGTCAACTTTGTTCTGAAGTTATTGGAAGTCACAGAGATACGGATACATCATGTAATTCTATGCTTAGCGGAGATCTTCAGTGTATAAAGTGACACATTTAGATGCTCTCTACGAAGGTGAACGATAAATTTAGCCCTAAAATGCTTTTGGGAAACCAGGCCCTGGATAAGAGCAACTGCTAAATTACTAAAATGTTAAAGGTAAATGTTTTACACCAAAAATCAATCAAATTGTATTGGTCACATACACATATTTGAAAAACAATACCCACAAATCCCCAAAATAAAAAGAAGAAATTAAGAAATATCAGGAAAAAACAATGCCTTGACTAGAATGCAGTATATACATATAAAGAGGGTAAGCAGTATGTAAACACTATTAAAGTGAACAGTGTTCAATGACTAGGTACATAGGGCAGCAGTCACTAAGGTGCAGGGCAGAGTACTGGGTGATAGCCAGCTAGAAACAGTGACTAAGTTCAGGGCAGTGTACTGGGCGGAGGCCAGCTAGAAACAGTGACTAAGTTCAGGGCAGTGTACTGGGCGGAGGCCAGCTAGAAACAGTGACTAAGTTCAGGGCAGTGTACTGGGCGGAGGCCAGCTAGAAACAGTGACTAAGTTCAGGGCAGTGTACTGGGCGGAGGCCAGCTAGAAACAGTGACTAAGTTCAGGGCAGTGTACTGGGCGGAGGCCAGCTAGTCTGATGGCCTGGAGATTAAAATCTCATAAAATTGGACTGTATATAATTATTTTTCAAACATTTTTTAAATAATGATGTCACAAATGTATCATTTTACAGATTTTTTATGTTGTGACATGAGTTTGTTACATTTGACAGTGTAAAACCTAGCAGTACTACTTATTTCTCTGAGAGTGAGGCAGATATATTATTACTGTGTAAAACCTAGCAGTACTACTTATTTCTCTGAGGGTGAGGCAGATATATAGCATTTTGGAGAAAAAAATAGATTATTTGTCTATCTGAAATGAAACCTTCAAGTGATAGATTTTAAACAAATAAATTTCTGTCATGAAACAATCCCATGCCATGATTAGATGGTGAAAAACCCCACAAATATCTTTAATAATTTCTTTAAACAAAAAAAGGTAATTTACCAGGGTTTCTGAAAATGGTTATATAGCATTCTGGAATGAAACTCTCCTTATGTTTCCCCATCTGAGCTCAGAGTAGATGAGAGACTTAATGTTTGTCTCTGTTGTGTTGAAGTCCAATCAAGCAGGAGAGACCAGCCTCCCCTGTACCCATCTGTGTGTCCATAAAGAGTGACTGGTCTATGGTTCAACCTAGAGAGAGGGAGACGTTTCTACTGAACAAAGGTAAGAAGAACTAATGAGTCACGGTCAGTGAGTTAAACAACACTGTCTCTAGTCATTTCTCCTCTCCCATTTTCCCATTTATTTTTGTTGTTTTCATAATCCATAGGCTAATAATTCTTTCCATTTTCATAGTCCTAAAACACCAAATTCCCTCATTTTAGTGTGTGTTTGTGTGTGTGTGCAATCCTTGGATGTTTTGTCCACAGAAACCAACAGGAGAGATCAGAGTCAGAGATTCTCAGGGGTCAGTCTTCCCAGAGTCATCAAACAGACCTGGCCTCCATATTCAGTGTATGTGGTCCTGTTATGTACATTTGTTTTTGTTTACCTCAAGTAAAGTTGATCTGTCAATCATTAATTAATGTGTTAATGAGAAAGCATTTCTTATCTTGCTTAACTTATTTACTTTATTTATTTCAGTTTATAGCCGGATATATTTTAATATATATTATACTGAACAGGCACTCAAGGCTGAACAGGCACTCAAGGCTGTTTTACTGAACAGGCACTCAAGGCTCTCTCTGTCTCTCTCTGTCTCTGTCTCTCTGTCTCTGTCTCTCTGTCTCTCTCTCTCTCTCTCTCTCTCTCTCTCTCTCTCTCTCTCTCTCTCTCTCTCTCTCTCTCTCTCTCTCTCTCTCTCTCTCTTCTCTCTCTCTTCTCTGTCTCTCTCTCTTCTCTGTCTCTCTCTCTTCTCTGTCTCTCTCTCTGTCTCTCTGTCTCTCTCTCCTTTCCTCCCCCTTCCTCTCTCTTCATCCTCCTCTCTCCAGGTCTTTGTGATGTGTGGCTCAATAATCTACACTGTGATGTGTTCGGATGGGGAGGTGGATGCTGCGTTGGGCTTTGTCTACGTCCTGGCCTGGGTATCCTTCCCTCTGTGTCTGGTCAGTGGTCTCATCTACATGGTACTGAGGAAGAGGGAATGAGAGAGGGAGGGAGGCTGAGGTTAAGGCCTCACACCACCACCACCAGCAGAACACAGCACTTTGCCCCAGGGTTGGAGTCAATTCAGGAAGTACACTAACGTTACAATTCTCTTCAATGCTTCTTAATGAGGTTTACCTTCTGAATTGATTGAAATTTAAATGGAATTGAGCCCAACCATGCTGTGCCCACTGACCACCAGAGGAGGCTGGTGAGGGGAGGATGAACGGCTCATAATAAGGACTGGAATGAAGTGAATGGAATTGTACGTATGTGTTTGATGCGTTTGATACCATTCCATTCATTTTATTCCAGACATTATTAAGAGCCTGTCCTCCATGCCACCAGCCACCACTGCTGACCACAGACCAGAGACCAGACAAACAGTCTAACTGGCAACCCACGGATACATTAGTCTGGTCCCAGATCTGTGTGTGCTTTAGCCAACTCCTTTAGATATACAGGGCATGACAATGAGTCAGAAGAGTTGGTTTAAACAGATCTGAATCAGGAAACTAAGAGTTGGTTTAAACAGATCTGAATCAGGACACTAAGAGTTGGTTTGAACAGATCTGAATCAGGAAACTAAGAGTTGGTTTCATCAGATCTGAATCAGGAAACTAAGAGTTGGTTTAAACAGATCTGAATCAGGAAACTAATATTTGGTTTGAACCACACAGATCTGAAACAGGAAACTAATAGGACCACATACTAGACCTGGGTTCAAATAGTATTTGTTTTCTGTCAAACACTTTGGGCATTTGATTACATTTTGAGTGTTTGCACTTTTGGGATTATTCCATTGGTTTCATTGTGCCAGGCAAGCTCAAAAAAGCCCAGCTAAGGCATTTGTAAGAAAACAAATCCTATTTGAACCCAGGTCTACATTATACATACCCATGTGTGTAGAGAAGAACAGACAATCCAAGGTTCCAGTGGAAAGATGTACATAGTGTTTGCTGTTGAATGTTTATTACATGTCTACATACCTTTGAGTACATAGAGGGGGTATAATACATGACCCTGGGTTAGAGGGGGTATAATACATGACCCTGGGTTAGAGGGGGTATAATACATGACCCTGGGTTAGAGGGGGTATAATACATGACCCTGGGTTAGAGGGGGTATAATACATGACCCTGGGTTAGAGGGGTATAATACATGACCCTGGGTTAGAGGGGGTATAATACATGGCCCTGGGTTAGAGGGGGTATAATACATGACCCTGGGTTAGAGGGGGTATAATACATGACCCTTGGTTAGAGGGGGGTATAATACATGACCCTGGGTTAGAGGGGGTATAATACATGACCCTGGGTTAGAGGGGGTATAATACATGGCCCTGGGTTAGAGGGGTATAATACATGACCCTGGGTTAGAGGGGGTATAATACATGACCCTGGGTTAGAGGGGGGTATAATACATGACCCTGGGTTAGAGGGGGTATAATACATGACCCTGGATTAGAGGGGTATAATACATGGCCCTGGGTTAGAGGGGTATAATACATGACCCTGGGTTAGAGGGGGTATAATACATGACCCTGGGTTAGAGGGGGGTATAATACATGACCCTGGGTTAGAGGGGTATAATACATGACCCTGGGTTAGAGGGGGTATAATATATGACCCTGGGTTAGAGGGGGTATAATACATGACCCTGGGTTAGAGGGGGTATAATACATGACCCTGGGTTAGAGGGGTATAATACATGACCCTGGGTTAGAGGGGGTATAATACATGACCCTGGGTTAGAGGGGGTATAATACATGACCCTGGGTTAGAGGGGGTATAATACATGACCCTGGGTTAGAGGGGGTATAATACATGACCCTGGGTTAGAGGGGGTATAATACATGACCCTGGGTTAGAGGGGGTATAATACATGACCCTGGGTTAGAGGGGTATAATACATGACCCTGGGTTAGAGGGGGTATAATACATGACCCTGGGTTAGAGGGGGGTATAATACATGACCCTGGGTTAGAGGGGGTATAATACATGACCCTGGGTTAGAGGGGGTATAATACATGACCCTGGGTTAGAGGGGGTATAATACATGACCCTGGGTTAGAGGGGGTATAATACATGACCCTGGGTTAGAGGGGGTATAATACATGACCCTGGGTTAGAGGGGGGTATAATACATGACCCTGGGTTAGAGGGGGTATAATACATGACCCTGGGTTAGAGGGGGTATAATACATGACCCTGGGTTAGAGGGGATATAATACATGGCCCTGGGTTAGAGGGGATATAATACATGACCCTGGGTTAGAGGGGTATAATACATGACCCTGGGTTAGAGGGGGTATAATACATGGCCCTGGGTTAGAGGGGGTATAATACATGACCCTGGGTTAGAGGGGGTATAATACATGACCCTGGGTTAGAGGGGGTATAATACATGACCCTGGGTTAGAGGGGGTATAATACATGACCCTGGGTTAGAGGGGGTATAATACATGACCCTGGGTTAGAGGGGGTATAATACATGTTTTTAATCAGCTGCTCAGCCATCCTTCTGGCCTCTTTGATGACCATAACAATAATTCACCCATTTCAAATAACGAGAACATTTCATTTGCATTTTTGCATTTTATTTCTGCGTACATTTTTATGTATTACGTATCCATTCAGTTTAGGTTGTAAAGACATATCTAGGATGATCAATGGAAACAGGATGCACATGAGCTCAATTTCCAGTCTCAAAGCAAAGGGTCTGAATACATCTGTAAATAAGGCATTTAATTTTTTTTTTTCATACATTTGCAAACATTTCTAAAAACCTGTTTTCGCTTCATCATTATGGGGTATTGTGTGTAGATTGATCAGGATTATTATATTTTTTTAGAATAAGGCTGTAACGTAACAAAATGTGGAAAAAGGGAAAGGGTCTGAATACTTTCCAAATGCACTGTATATGGGAAATGCCATTTGGAAGATATATTCTTGTTTTACTGAACCATCACAATAATAAATATAATGTTAGATCACACATTTTGGACATGCTTGGACATTGTCCCAGGTCATTGAGAATGTTCCGTACATCACAGTTTCCTCCTGTGAATAGGCCAGTCTCCTCTTAAATATCTTAGTCTGGAATTAACATTGAGATTACTGACATACACGTAATAACCACTCATTGTACTCATAAATAAGGTAGCCTGTGTAATCACCTTGAAATAATATAATTATGAAATAGGCTGAATCAGATTGTGTTTACATATGTTTAAGACTCACACTTACCTCAGCCTGTTTCTTCCACTTCATGATCTGGGTATCATTGCCGACCCTCAACCTGTTAACATGTCCTCTAGTGGCATCAGAACATAGGCAGATGGCCATGGAGTTCAGAGTGAAGAACATCTTCTCACAGCATCCTCCCCTCCACAGCTCCATCTCCAGGCATGTTGGTACAAACTTCATTTTATTTTGCCTGCTGGTGAACAAGGCCATTGGCAGCACCATCCATGTCCCTCTGTCAAGGAGGTCCTGCTTCTTACGTTGAAAGTCGTCTCTGAAAAGAGGAGACATTAAAAGGTTTCTTCTCTTAGTTTTGTCTTTTGTCTCGGACAAGGCTTACATGTCAGAGGCGTACTTACTTTACTAATTTACTTGTAGAAACGGTACAACTATATACAATGTGTCAATTGTGAAATGATTGATATTGGACATCTAGTGTGAACATGATATTGGGTTAATCCTCACATTGTGGTGATTCCTTTGATGAGGTCTACTTTGAGGTTTCTGGCCTGGGGAAGGGTTGCCCTCTAACAGGTGGTCATCAAAGGTGCCTTCTCCTCTGCCCACGCCAGAGTCTCACTCCAGGAAAAGGTCTGAAAGACCTCTGTCTCCACCGGTTGGGACAAGGGACCATCTTTTTCCTGCACTAACTCCTTTTCTCTGAAAGTACATAGAAATCACACAAACCTATGATCCTACATTGTAGATATATGGTATGGCATATCAACTGAATTATAATCTCAAGGCTAAAAAACAATCACTCTTATCACATACTTCTACTACCTTACCTCTTGATGATGTCCTCTTTGTACTTCTTCACGTGTGACCTCATAAACAAAGCATGGAGGTATTGATGGCAATCCAGGTAATATCTGGCCCTGGCAAGGGGACCAGACCCATAGACTGGAGGTGTCCTCTTCACCTCGGGGACAGGGGACTTTGTTGGTCTTCCAGACAATCTCACCTTCTCCTCCTTAGCTGGTGTAACAGCCAATCTCACCTTCTCCTCCTTAGCTGGTGTAACAGCCAATCTCACCTTCTCCTCCTTAGCTGGTGTTCCAGCCAATCTCACCTTCTCCTCCTTAGCTGGTGTAACAGCCAATCTCACCTTCTCCTCCTTAGCTGGTGTTCCAGCCAATCTCACCTTCTCCTCCTTAGCTGGTGTAACAGCCAATCTCACCTTCTTCTCCTTAGCTGGTGTTTCAGCCAATCTCACCTTCTCCTCCTTAGCTGGTGTAACAGCCAATCTCACCTTCTCCTCCTTAGCTGGTGTTCCAGCCAATCTCACCTTCTCCTCCTTAGCTGGTGTAACAGCCAATCTCACCTTCTCCTCCTTAGCTGGTGTAACAGCCAATCTCACCTTCTCCTCCTTAGCTGGTGTAACAGCCAATCTCACCTTATCCTCCTTAGCTGGTGTAACAGCCAATCTCACCTTCTCCTCCTTAGCTGGTGTAACAGCCAATCTCACCTTCTCCTCCTTAGCTGGTGTAACAGCCAATCTCACCTTATCCTCCTTAGCTGGTGTAACAGCCAATCTCACCTTCTCCACCTTAGCTGGTGTAACAGCCAATGTCCTCTTCTTGCCCTTCTTCTGGTCTTGGTTCTTAGTGTGGCACAGAAATTACGTTTTTGATGGAGACACAGGATCCAGTGGTCTGGCAGTAGGAGGACTGGTCAGGGACAAACCACTTGTCCTATTGTACCCTCCTAGATTGTGTGATTTTATTGGACATTGAGTATTTGGAGACCTAGGTATTTGGATATTCAATTGACACATGCGCCGAGTTTCCACCTTCGATAAGGTTGCAAGCCACAGCACAGTTGATTAAGACGGGAAGATTTCTAGCTAAGGTGACGATAGAGTCCCCTGGTGCAAACCAGGATTACGGTGGAAGTAACTTTAGACAAAGATTCGGTTGGAGAGCCTCGTAAATGGCGTCCCTTGAGAAAGCAAGAACAAGATGTATGTCAGGAGAAGTGCAGTATTATCACAAGGAGACGTATACTTGGAATTCGGAGGAGGAATGGAGGGAAAAAGAGAGGCAGAGGAGGTCTAAGAGAGAGAGGGAGGAAGATTGTGAGCTTGAGTCGGTTAAAAATGGCGGAAAAATGGGAGAAGGTTTGTTAAAGAAGAATGGTAGAAAATGTAAGCAGAGTGAGCTGAAGACAGGAGGAGAAATGGAAGTGATTGAGGGTGAAGTATCGGAGGTGGTAGGTGTGGTGAAGTACTCGGAGCCCGAGGCTAGCACCGAGGGTCAGGATAAAGATGAGTCTGTGACAGTAGGAGTGAAGTTTTTGGAAAACGTGGACCCTTGCCTTTTGGCTGATCCATTTGGGGTTTCAGGGTGGGTGAAAAAACAGTTGGGCATAGTGGAATCGGTGAGGGTAACCAGAGGTGGTCTAGTGATAATTGTTTGTGTTTCTGTTGGTCAGAGGGAGAAGGCGCTCTGAGTTAAACAAATGGGGGCAAGAAATGTGAATTGTTTCGCTCTCAAGAAAAGGGCGCCATTGAAAGGAATGATTACTGGGGTAGCAGTAAATGTAAAAGTTGACCAACTGAAGGGGAAGATTCCCGGTGTTTGTGATGCTCATCGTTTGGTGCGACGCAAACAGGGTGGCGAGAGTGGGGAAACAGAAGAGTCATTGTCTGTTCTTTTGAGTTTTGAAGTTGAGTCTTTGCCAGACCAAGTGATGTTAGGATATATAAGTTATCTTGTACGAGCTTATATGCCGAATATATTATGATGTTACAGGTGTCAAACTTATGGGCATGTGGCAGCAGTGTGTAGGAGGGAGGTTCCAAGGTGTGAGAAGTGTCCAGAAGGGCATGAGACAAAGGAATGAGTAGCATTGGGGAAAGTAGTGATTTGTGCTAATTGTAGGGGTGCCCATGGCTTGGGGATCAGAAATGTCCCGTGCGAGAGAGGCAGTTTGAGGTTTCCAGGGTAAGAGTAGTGAAGAAGTTGTCATATGCTGAGGCAGTGAAGAAAGTAGAGGAAGATGGGTCAAGTGATATATGTTTCAGTAAGATTGGATTTTTAGCATTTATAGCAATGGTTATTAATTGTACTGCAGGGATGGAACGTAAGTCTAAGAAAATGTAGGTTGTGGTGGCAGCTGCAGAGAGGTATTTGGGTGTGCGAGACTTGACATCAGAAGAGTGGCGCAGTGGTCTAAGGCACAGTGCTAGCTGTGCCACTAGAGATCCTGGTTCGAATCCAGGCTCTGTCATAGCCGGCTGTGACCGGGAGACCCATGGGGTGGCGCACAATTGGCCCAGCGTCGTCCAGGGTAGGGGAGGGAATGGCCAGCAGGTATGTAGCTCAGTTGGTAGAGCATGGTGGTTGCAACACCAGGGTTGTGGGTTCGATTCCCACGGTGGGCCAGTATGAACTTGTTTTACATAATGTATGCACTGTAATGTAAAGGTAAGAGTTACAGGGTGTGTTAAGTGGTGATGTCCCATCCTTTCAGGTTGAGGCCATGAGGTAGGAATAAATAGATTTAAATAGTGGTGTTCATTCTATTTTATTACTTTTTTGTATTATTTTTTTTTTTGAATTTGTGAATGTAGTGTTAGATGGTAGGGTATTTCTTTATTTAATTTTAATTTTATTTTTCAGGCAAAATATAAGGGAGTTGTACTCCAGTGTAGTAGGTGGCGGTAATGCAACATATTGGATGCCAACCGCCGTTAAACCTCATCGAAGAAGAAGAAGAAGTAAGATAATTCAAGAAATCTGTCATTCGTTTTTACTGAATAGTTCTTAGTCGCGCAATTGAACATCTAATGGTAAAGATGGTGTCAGTAACTCATTAGGACAGCTGATTGACCTGATGGAAGACTCCTAGTAGAGATACAGATGGTGTCAGTAACTCATATGACAGCTGATTGACCTGATGGAAGACTCCTAGTAGAGATACAGATGGTGTCAGTAACTCATTAGGACAGCTGATTGACCTGATGGAAGACTCCTAGTAGAGATACAGATGGTGTCAGTAACTCATTGGGACAGCTGATTGACCTGATGGAAGACTCCTAGTAGAGATACAGATGGTGTCAGTAACTCATTGGGACAGCTGATTGACCTGATGGAAGACTCCTAGTAGAGATACAGATGGTGTCAGTAACTCATTGGGACAGCTGATTGACCTGATGGAAGACTGATGAAGAGCATCCATCCGTTTTAGTACTGCATTAATAGTAATGCATTCATAGACATATAGTTGATACTGGTGGTCCTACCCATCCCCCACTTCACTCCATTAACCCTACACTTTCTGCTCACATGGTGGTTTGTCTAAATGTATCTGACTTTAGGTCCGTTTTTAAGGTTCAGAAGGTAAAGATTGTGTTAGGCTGTGTCTGGAGCACTAGTGGTAGTGCTGCCGCTCCCAGATCACACATTGCCCTATATAAGTATATACTGTGGCAAGCTGAACCCAACACCTACCAATTACCACCTTCTGATCTCTTGGTGTAATGGATTAGGTGTTGGCTTGATAGTCGCTGGACCCGGGTTTGAGTCCCGGTTGGAGCTATCCCTTAATTCGTTACATTGGTGTCAGAAGTGGGATAGTGCCTGTGAGGCCATCAAAGAGGCGTGTACACGTGAGAGACTTGCTATAAAGAAGTGTGGGGGCATGCTTTCCCCAAGGAAGGGGGTAATGTAGCGACCTTAATCCAACACCTAGCCACATCATCGAGAGGTTCGGACCTCTTGGCGTAGCGCTTGTTGGGTTCTGACTTCTAAACATGAAATAGACTTATTCATGTCACTGAGGGAGAGAGGGGAATGTATAACGTTTCCATTCTGTCAGGATATGTTATTGTTAGTCATCAGGGATCCTATTGGAGGAGAAGAGACACAGTCTGGTACAAGTCAACATGACAGCCGTGAGTTGGGGAGGAGTGAGCAATTTGGGCAGAGGTCAGGTTAGATGAAGTGAGGAAGAACATATATCACTCATCTTCTGGATAGCAACAGAGGTGTATTGGCTGTTCAGATGTGGAAGGAGGGGCTCAGCATAGGAGAAAGGGTTAAATACCAGTGCTTGTGTGAATATGTTATTTGTCTTATGCAGCTGTATGATCCAATGGGTGAATAAACTTGGTTTGAGCTTTACTAAATGTCCCTGAGTTTTACTAGGTTCATTTAGAACCTAACACGCTTAAGGTGTTGGCTTGACACTTGATGGACCCAGGTTCAAAACCTGTTTGGGGCTACCCCCTGAATTCACTACAATATATTTGTTTGCCTACGGGCAGGGAGACCCGGGTATGAGATGAAAGGGGCATTACACCGTTGCTGTTTACAAAAAAACACTACATTGGTGGAAGCAGTGGAGTGGTGCCTTGGGAGAGGTGCGCACATTTCATGGGCGGGATCTGTACCCAGGTGTCCCATGGGAAAAACCAGTGTCTTGACCATTAGACCAAGAGGTAATGCCCACTTGACCTGAGGGTGACACTGATTTTGAAGGCAGGACTACCTCATTACCAGATCATGAGACAGACTCATGTTTTCTCCACACATGGGATAGTGTAAAAGGAACTTAGCCTAGGAAGCCCATGCTAGAAGTGTTAGGAGGTGGAAGTTAGAGAATTAGTCCAGTAACTGAAAGGTCACTGGTTTGAGTCCTGAGCCAGACAACAAAACGTGGGATTTGATCTGAACTGGCAGATCTGTGACCAACCCCTTCAGAAAGACAAATTCCCTTTGTTCCCTGTAACATGGACTAATAAAGTTGTACTGTACTGTGCTGTGCTGCACTTTATTGAACAGAACCTGAGAGTCCAGCATGTCAGGGGATGGGGTGGGGGGTGGGGGTGAGAGCAGCAGTGGGGGATGGGTAGCTAGTCCTTGATTGGCTGTAGACCTGGGAGCCACAACTGCCAAGAGAAATTCAATCTACCCTTTTTATCAGCCAAGCCAACATACTGTTTTACACACCCTTTTTGTGGACTGTTAATGTTTATATTTAAAATCAACACTGAGCTTTTTCATGCTATAATCTGTTATTTATCAAATCTGATAGTAAGAGGTTAACTGATTTAATAGTTCAATATTGAAACCGTATACATTATGCACTAGAAATGGTTGTAATGGAAACATGGGACACTCCTATAGACCTATGGAATTATGAGGAGGGGGGGAAATTATGTATTTCTGAAAGATATCAAGTAATTTAGGATTTGAAGTCAATTATTGCGTGGGAAACTGCAGTCTGGTTTGTTTGTCTGAGTGAACAGAGCAGTTGGGGGAAGGGAATACACATACAATGTTTCAATCTCCAACTGTCTTGTTTCACAGACTCCTGTGAGAGAGAATATAGTAGACGGTTGCTGTCAAAAAGTGATTGCTGAGTTTTCCTGTGTCCTGTGTTTATGACCTTTTAAGGACATCCTGTCCGGACGTTCTCTTCACTATTTAGGGTGTGTGCTTATGTAACTTGATAGTGCAGCTGTTTCTTTCAAGTAAAGCACATTGATGGGGAATATATTATCTACTATGCTGTGAGAGAAAGAGCACATGTTTACCTGATTTGTTAAATATTAATAGTTAACAATGAATATGATTAACAATAGTAGAGCCATTTCTTAACTACCAATGCTGTGCTTTTGGTAAGGATGTTTCCCTCTAGCTTCCTGCAGCTGGTCTGGGCGTGTAGTCAAGGACATGGGATAGAGATCAACTGGAGGATCAGGTAGACCTGTAGTGTTTAAATTTCTCGTTGCTTCCACACAGACACAAGAAGAAAACATGGTGGCTCCTGATCTGCCAGGGAGGGGCGTGCTTGGATGAAAAGCAGAGATTGTTTTGGACAATTTGCAGAACTAATGAAGAGCGATACAAATACTGTTGACTCTGTATTAACTTCTACCTGCAATTGCATAACTAAATATATTTTACATATACTCAGAAGCCGTGTCATTTTCGAAAGTTTAAAGTTTGTTTAAGAATAAGAGAATATCAGCACTGTGCAAAGAACCCTCTACAACATGTTTGAAATAAAACGTAATGGCCTGGTGATTGATGTGTCGTGTACTGACCTAGTTGAACTTAAAGTTTGAAATGTTTGAAAAATGTGAAACAGTTGGGAATTTTTGTAGTGAACTTATGGAGCTGCTGTGTAGTGAGCTTGTGACCCCTTGTAGAATGAAAAAGTAATTTCTGGGTAGGTCTGCCTGAGTATAAGTAAGTGTTAGACTTGTCCTGTGAACACTACGAGCGACAAGAAACCTCAAGAGAGATGAACCACAGAAAACTCCAGAAAACACGTCTCCTACACCAATTTTAGGTGTGTTGTGTCCTTCATGAATCAAAAATGCTGATTCTGTTTTTTTTCTAAGAAAAACATTATTATAATAATTATACATTTATTGTTTAGTAAGGTGTAGTTTTGTGTAATAATAACGTTTATGATACATAGGTTTAGTAGTAAACATTAGTGTCATAGTTTAATATTCAATATTGTATAGTGAACTTAAATAATTTGTATATGTATGCTTACATTTCTGAAGTAACAATTTAGAAGAAAATTAAATGTTTGAAAGAAAATTGTATTTACCTTCAATGAATTACAGCTCTCTCTCTCTCTCTCTCTCTCTCTCTCTCTCTCTCTCTCTCTCTCTCCGTCCCTCCCCTATCTATCTCTCCCTCTCTCTCTCTCTCTCTCTCTCTTTGCTCTCTCTCTCTCTCTCTCTCTCTCTCTCTCCATCTCTCTCTCTCTCTCTCTCTCTCTCTCTCTCTCTCTCTCTCTCTCTCTCTCTCTCTCTCTCTCTCTCTCTCTCTCTCTCTCTCTCTCTCTCTCTCTCTCTCTCTCTCTCTCTCTCTCTCTCTCTCTCTCTCTCTACACAAGAGCCACTGGTTCTTTGGGTTGTTTGTGTGTGTGTGCGTGTGTGAGCGTGTGTGGTGTTTCTTTAAAACAACTGTTTTGTAAACCTGTTTACCCTTTTAGAAAGAGTTCTCAGCTATCCATATTTTAATGGCCAACAGTTTGCTCATCTAGGGAGTCCCTTACACACAAGGGAACTGTATGTACACATGGGGTCCCCCAAGTGTCTTTGAAACTACTTTTTTAAACCTGTTTAACCTTTTAAAAATAGCTCTCGGGGGGTCCGGGAATGTCCGAGGATGGAATGTCCAGTGGATGTCTCAGTCAATTAAAAACAAAAAAAGGTAATTGTATTCTTAAAGATGTCCCGTTTTACTGCTGACCTAAACAGATCCATTTGACCCCATAAAAGAGCGTCCGTGGGATGTCTCAGTCAACCAAGAAAAAAGACCCAGAGGACCAGAAGGCCTGAAGACATACATCTTAAAGAGACTCCTTGAATCATTTATTCCTCATGGAGCATTTTGAAGGTGAGTTGAATTTTCAATATGATGAAGGCGTTTATATATATATGTATACATATTATTTATGTTGTATATTATAAATGAATGTTTATAATAATGTATTGTATAAATACATATAGTATATAATGAATGAGATGTTGTGTGATATATTTTTTTTAACGAGAATGGACTCTACCTACATATGCATATATCCTACTGTTTATACCAAACAAATGTCAATTTCATGTGACATGTCTCAAGGTGTCTCAGAACCCATGAAAATGCATGCCAAACCAAGTCTCTACTCAGCAGTGGACCACTGTCTCCACCTAGTGGATGTACAGTTACATCACAGTTATAGAAAAATTACTAGTCAATTGATTAAGTGTGTGTGTGTGTGTATCTAGAATGTTAGTATAATATATATATATAAGAATATAAGTATATATATATATATATATCTACCTACAAATGTATTTATCCTACTGTTTTTACCAAACAAATTTCTATTTTATGTAAAGTGTCTAATCAAGAGTGGACCACTGGCTCCACCTAGTGGATTTTCAGTTACATCACAGTTGTAGAAATAAATTACCTAGCACGTTAGTATACTATTCTATCTCTCTCTCTCAATGGATAACAATTCACTCAATGGATAACAATGATTTTTTAAATATTTAACAGTATTTCAATATTTGGTTTTTGCAGACATTTTAAGACTGGATGACATACAATTTTCAGGTAATTAATATTATTATTTTATTTATTAAGGGGGTAGATCAGCTTAATATTGCAGATATATTGTATCTTCTATCAATGTAATTGTCTGCATCACTTCCAGTCCCCCATGTTTTTTATATATATACACACACACACATATTTACATTCACGTCATTTAGCAGACGCTCTTATCCAGAGTGAGTGAGTGCATACATTATTTTATTTTTTCTCCATACTGGCCCCCCGTGGGAATCGAACCCACAACCCTGGCGTTGCAAACGCCATGCTCTACCAACTGAGCTACATCCCTGCCGGCCATTCCCTCCCCTACCCTGGACGACGCTGGGCCAATTGTGAGCCGCCCCATGGGTCTCCCGGTCGCGGCTGGCTACGACAGAGCCTGGATTAGAACCAGGATCTCTAGTAGAGATAATACACATACACATACATATACACACATATATATACAAATATACACACAAACATACACACATACAGTGAGGGAAAAAACTATTTGATCCCCTGCTGATTTTGTGATTGACAGTTCTGGAAAATCATACACTGCTAAAGTGATAGTATTGAGAATGCATTGAGATAATGATCTGTATTTATTTTCAGGATGAGGAAAGTCATAATTGAATTATGAATGTTTATAATGTATGTTAATATAAGTATACATTCTGAAAGTTGTAATGGGTGATTAAGTTGAGAGTTTTCATTTTCAGTGATAAGGATGAAGTGAATAAGAATTGTCATTTTAAATTTGGTTGAGTTCAGTCATTTGGTTGGTTATAATTGATAAGATTAATGAGTGATTTAAGTGAATTATTAGTATGTATAAGTATAGAAATGTTTTCTACAGATATTAGGGGTTTAAACAGTGATACATTAAGGTCATGTCTTAGGATACATTTATAGGATTTATTGAATAGACATTGTTGACTCATGCTGTTTGAAACATGGAAGTTAAGGTGAGGATTGTGAATGAAATCATGAATATGTTGATTAATTGGGTTAATGTATTAACATATTAGTCATTATATACATTTGAAGTATGGGGTGATATTGATATGGATGTTTAGAGTGGTAAATATCTATGTTGATAGGAAAGTAATTAATTGGTTCCTATCATGGGGTTATGATATTTTCATATGATGTGAATTTGGTTGAATTATTAAAGCAGGAATAGTCTAGGGATGTGATGATGTAACAGGGAGCGATAATAGATTGGTATAATGTGTATGTTATATTATGTATATTAGGAGAGTGTCAGGTATATGTGCTTTCTTGAGCAGGGGGACCTTGCGGGCGCTGCTGGATTTCAGTCCTTCACGGCGTAGTGTGTTACCAATTGTTTTCTTGGTGACAATGGTCCCAGCTGCCTTGAGATCATTGACAAGATCCTCCCGTGTAGTTCTGGGCTGATTCCTCACCGTTCTCAAGATCATTGCAACTCCACGAGGTGAGATCTTGCTTGGAGCCCCAGGCCAAGGGAGATTGACAGTTCTTTTGTGTTTCTTCCATTTGCGAATAATCGCACCATCTGTTGTCACCTTCTCACCAAGCTGCTTGGCCATGGTCTTGTAGCCCATTCCAGCCTTGTGTAGGTCTACAATCTTGTCCCTGACATCCTTGGAGAGCTCTTTGGTCTTGGCCATGGTGGAGAGTTTGGAATCTGATTGATTGATTGCTTCTGTGGACAGGTGTCTTTTATACAGGTAACAAACTGAGAATGTGTACTTCCTAATATAAAAGGCTTATCAGGACTGATAAGAAGACAGGATGAAGTAGCATGCTGTGTCTCAACTAACAATGTTATGCAGACTTTCTTTAGAAAAGGTGAAGGCTTGTCTGCCAGACCTACCAGGAGAATCTGGACATTTTCTGCGACTTGGAGACTATGTGGTGGTAAAGGATTAAGGAAGTCATTGATGGACAACACCCAAGTGGGAAGGTTAGTAATAGGGGTTGATGGCTACCTTGATGGAGGGCCAAGTAAGAGAGAGAGATTCCTAGATCTATATGGACCATTGTAGGACTTTTCTAACGCAGAGGAGGAAGGTGGCACCGCTTCGGCGGAGCATTGTTTTGTTTTGTCTGTGTGTTTTTGCAGCAGAGACTATTGGTACGCTGATAGAAGGAAACATTCCACAGAGAGACGGTGATAAATGGAGAAGGACTCCAACATAGAACTAGTGAAGGAAGAAGGTTCATGCATCATCACACAGTCTACACCAACGGAGGTATGGAAAGAGGGGAGATTGATCAGGTATCATGTCAACCGATGCTACAGATGGCTACGAGGAAACTGACGATCTGGAGATGATAGTAGGTATATACACTGCTAAAGTGATAGTATTGAGAATGCATTGAGATAATGAACTGTATTTATTTTCAGGATGAGGAAAGTCATAATTGAATTATGAATGTTTATAATGTATGTTAATATAAGTATAACTTTCAGTCAACAGTCTCTTTTGTGTAGCTTCACTCCGTAGCCCACATACTAGTCTGTCTCTAATGATGTCATTTAGAACAGCATTAAACTCACAGTGTTCTGGTAGTTTCTTTAATGCAGCAGCAAACATTGTTACTGATTCTCCCTCTTCCTGATGTCTCCTGTGGAACCTGAACCTTTCAGCATTAACTAGTGGTTCTGGTGAAAAATGTCCTTTAAGTATCTCCACAATATCCCCATACGTCTTATTACCTGTTCTGACTGGCTGTAGCAGGCTGCCTAGTAAATTACATGTCTTTGGACCCATTACACTAAAACATGGAGGCACAATGTTGTCCTCATCCATGTCATTTACAAGAACAAAATATTCAAACCGTTCTGTATATGAGCTCCACTGCTCAATACTTTTATGAAACTGTCCAATGTTTCCAACAATTCCAATAATTTTTTGTTTCTCAATAAGCTCCTGATTGTCATCACTTCAGTATTGTCCTCAACCAAAGCAATATTTTCCTCAGTCACGTGATCTTCATTCACTTCACTCACTGAAGTTTCCTCCTAAGTTCGCTCATTCAGCAGATGTAATTAAAAGGTTTGTCTTCACAGCTGAATAAATGTCCTTTCCTTTAATCACTATATATTCCTCCCTTTTTAATCACGTTGTTTTCCCGCTCCGACATCCGTCTCGTGTCCTTTTCTGCCGTCCATGACGATGTTAACTCTTTCTTAGCTAGCTAGACTATGCACTTGCCTCTGCTATCAATACACTGTGCTAACATTAGCCTATTCTGGACCACAGAAAATAACAGTTTTAAACAGTTGTAAAAACCCACTTCTTCCAGACAGAATAGTTCCTGTAGATTCAGACTTACTCATCACCAATCTTTTGTTATGTCTGGTGGGTTTCATAACCACGTCTGTATAACAATTCAATAATGATGAGACGGGAGACAGGAATCAGTTCAACCATTTATCTGGAACGTGATCATCTCAACACATACAAACCCCCATGATGCTCTGCAGCACAACCCCAATATACAACAAATACATAGATAAGTAAATGGACACGAAACAAAACTCATAGAGGAATTTAAATGTTCAGTTGTAGAAAGTAGGGCCATGGGATAGGGTCAGAAAGGTCAGTATGTTTGATAACTGGTTACAGAGGTAACATAACAAGCATAAGGTCCATTATAACACAGTGAAGTAGAGGTGGGAGCTAAAAGCAGACATGGACAGTGAGACGGTGTGAGGAGGTCAGGGGTAAAACACTAGATCAGGACAGGTAGAAATGGCAGGGCTGGAAATAGACACAGAGACACATTCTGATCATGGCTCAGACCTGACCTGAGACACCCAAACAGAAGATGCCATAGCAAAGTCCTGTCCAGTAGGCTATATGGGATTTCCTTTCATCAAAATCCAACACATGGAAATGTGTCCAGTGTGTGTGTGTGTGTGTGTGTCCAGTGTGTGTCTCCTCAGATCAGTTCTGACCATATGTTATACTGTATGGTAAAATAAAACACACTTATTCCCATTAATTACACACACACACACATTGAACACACACACATCCTGAACACACACACACACACACACACACTGAACACACACAGACACAAACACACACATCCTGAACACACACACACACACACACACACACAATAGACACACGTACACTTTCTGAACACACACACACACACATTTCTAACTTAAGACGAACATGCCACACAGAAACACAGACACACACATTGTCAAAGCAACTCTTTGTAAATTTTCCTGATTTGTGCTTCTGTAGAACTACAGCTGATATTTAATATGACCAAGTAAGTAATGATGGTGGTCTTTGACTTTGACTTCACTTGAATTAAGACTTATTCTTAGTCATATTCTTCACAGCAGTCAACACTCACATTTTCTAAGTCCAGGTTTCATTGTGTTCTCTCCACCATGTTCCACACTGTAGCGGTAAGCAGAAGAACAGACAGTCATTGAGGGAAACACCTGAACTCACACACACACAAACACACACACACTGGACACACACACTGGACACACACACACACACACACACACAGTCAGCATATAACTTTGTCCAAGCGGTGGTAAGAATGCTCGTCTGTGTGTGTGTCCAGTGTGTGTGTGTGTGTCCAGTGCGTGTGTGTGTGTGTCGAGTGTGTGTGTGTGTGTCTAGTCTGTGTGTGACTTGTGTGTGTGTTTGTCGAGTGTCCAGTGTGTGTGTGTGTGTCTGTGTGTGTGTCCAGTGTGTGTGTGTCCAGTGTGTGTGTGTGTGTGTCGAGTATGTGTGTGTGTGTCCAGTGTGTGTGTGTGTGTGTGTGTGTCTGTGTGTCCAGTGCCTGTGTGTGTGTCCTGTGTGTGTGTGTGTCCTGTGTGTCCACTGTGTGTGTCTAGTTTGTGTGTGTGTGTCCAGTTTGTGTGTGTGTCCAGTGTGTGTGTGTATGTCCAGTGTGTGTGTGTGTGTCTTGTGTGTGTGTGTGTCTTGTGTGTGTGTGTGTGTGTGTTTCTGTGTGTGTGTGTGTCCAGTGTGTGTGTGACCTGTGTGTGTGTGTGTGTCCTGTGTGTGTCCAGTGTGTGTCCAGTGTGTGTGTGTGTGTGTGTGTGTGTCTCTTGTGTGTGTGTATGTGTGTGTGTGTGTGTGTGTGTGCAGTGTGTGTGTGCAGTGTGTGTGTCCAGTTTGTGTGTCTAGTGTGTGAGTGTGTCCTGTGTGTGTCCAGTGTGTTTGTGTGTGTGTCCAGTGCGTGTGTGTGTCCAGTGTGTGTGTTTGTCCAGTGTGTGTGTGTGTCCAGTGTGTGTGTGTGTATGTTTGTGTTTCCACAAACTGAACACACACTCACCCTGGACACACACGCACTTGACACACACACTAGACACACACACACACACACACACACACACACACACACACAAACACCGGACAAACACACATATACACACACACTGGACACACACACACATACACACTGGACACACACACACACACACACATACTGGACACACACACACACACTGGACACACACACACACACTGGACACACACACACAGGACACAAACACAACACACACACTGGACACACACACTGCACACACACACACACACACACTGGACACACACACTGGACACACACACACATACACACAGGATACACACACACACACACACACACACACACACACACACACACAAACCACTGGATCCACAGCAACTCAAAAGCTTTTTCTGGGAGTGTGAGTGAGGAAGGGTCTTTGGGTTCTCTGCCTCTCCTAGCAGCCTGTCATTCATCACTCAAGCTGTTTGCTAACTCTGCTTCATGCGTTGCCAAAATAAGTAGCTCTGTTTGTGCTCAGACAATCCTACATTTCACACATACACACACGCACACCATTCACCTGCACTGCATAGGCCCCAGAAGCACTGAGAATACTGGGCCTCAATTGGCTCTCAGTCACTGCAGCAAATAGCTATCGCCATAATGAAAGGTTTTTAATACGAGTAGCTGTTTTCCCCTGATGTGTCTTTGTCAAACTGTGGAAGTTTATTTAGTGGTGAAAGTCATTCTCAATCATTTTAACGTTCAACTGTCTCGGTAATTAGCAGGTTCAATGCAGCGAAGGGGTATTTTGGAACCCTCCATTATATGGTGTGCAAGGACTGAACACTCGTTGGTGCAACACAGAATGTACCGAGATAGAAGGAGAGATTGTGGGTGTCTTTATGCCAACAAAGTGTGATTCCAGAGTTTCTACAGTGTTAAGTAGCCTTAGTTATGTTATTTTAAGGACCTATCTTGTAACTCCTCGCCACAGCGCTACCGTGTCCTCAAGCAACTCAGCGAGAAGAAGCTGAAGGGTTTTTAAAGTGGACAACTTAAACGAAAACCATTCTCTTTTTTCATGAGTGTTCCAGAAGACAGACCTTCATTGCCAGGACAAATAGTGATGTTGTTTCCAAACCAAACTTCAAGGTCTTTAAGTGAGTGTGTGTGTGTGTGTTGGGGGGGGTCGGTCACATATTAACAGAGCTCTCTGCCTAGGCTTCCTCACGGCACCATGACAACCAATACTTACAAAGTAATCCTTATTTTGAGTATTTTTGAAATAGACCAAATTTCTTTTGGGCTGAGAATATAAGACTTATAACTCTGAGAGAGCATCCAAGGGCTAGAATGATGTATATAGAATGTATGACAAACTGTAATTTTTAAATATAATTCTAAAATCTTCAGAATTCTGAGATTTTTGTCCATAATACATAATTCAAGCCAACATTCCAATCTCATTATGACTCAACAATTAAGCTATGCTACAACCATAGAATTTGGAATTAGAACTTGGCTACAACAAGTTCCAAACCAAAGAAAACAACCAGCATATCCATTCACCACACCATAACTACTCAAGTGTATATCTTTTTAAATCTTCATAAGTGGACAGACATCGCGGAGGAGAGGTGAGTTAGAACATAATAATGTGTAAAAGTGTTTGACTTCTAAGGAAATCAGTGAAGGTAGGCCTACTTATTACCATTTAATAAATTATACCAGTTAGCCTGAAGGTAACTGAAGTTGGAAAAACTGGCATGGCCAGACAGTTTTAAGAAAATTACATGGAAAAGATTCACACAAAATAAAAAAAATAAGGAATACATGTTTCTCCATACATATTGATGCAGAGAGAAGTCATTGAGATGGAGAAAGAGATGACTGAAAGTGAGGAGATGGAGAAAGGCAACAAGATGAGGGGGAAACGAGAGATAGAAAGACAAAGAGAAATGGAGGGGCTGCTGAGAATGAGAAAGGAGATTGAGACTTGTAACAAGGTAGACCACTACCGGTGGAAGCTGCAGAGAGAGGTGTTGGAGGAAGTCAACAAGGTGAGGGTGGAACCAGAGCAAGAAAGAGAAAGGCTAATTGAAGAGTTGCTGAGACAGATAAGGGAGACTGAGGCTTCTATTGAGGTAAACTGCTACCAATGGAAGCTGGAGAGAGAGTTGTTTGAGAAACAGAGAGAAAGTGCAGTGTCAGACAGAAAAAATATGGAGCTCAAGATGGCAAAGCTGAAGGTGCAGAACATACTGCACTTGGCCAAGATAGGGAAGTTGACCGTGGAGAACACGAGGCTGTCAGCTGAGAATGAAAGGCAGCGAGAGGTGATGGACAAACAGAGAGAAAGCGCAGCGACCGACAAACAAACAATGGTGGACAAGATATCAAAGGTGAAGATGTCCTTGGCCAAGTTATGGAAGGTGACAGTGGAGAACAAGAAGAGACTGTTAGCTGAGAATGAAAGGGTGGGGAAGGAGAGGGTGAGAGAGAGGAATGGATGGAACCTCATAAGAAATGGTTTGGAGACAGCTTTGGCCAAAGCAGACCAGGAGAGGAATCAGACCCTAGTAGCCTGGAAGGAGGAAAGGGGGAGATGGGCCAAGGCCAAGGCTGGCCTACGAAGCCTCTTGGATCAACGGGGGAAAGATGGATGAAGGAGAAGGAGGAGATTAAGAGGAGGAGCACGCAGGCAGCAGAGGAGTGGATAATTGAGCTGAGAGAGAAGGAGAGAGCGATAGAGGCTCTGGAAAGAGAAAAGATGAGGATTCTGTGCCTGAATGGACAAGAGAAGAAGGGATGGGAGATGGAAAAGAGAGAGATGGAGAAGGAGAACTGGAAGATTACAGAGGAGCGGGAGAGAAAGAGTAGTGAAATTGAGAAAATGCAAAGGGACAAAGAGAGATGGGCAATAGAGAAGAGGGATGTGGTGGAGAGGATGAAGGAGGCGTACATAAAGCTGTACCAGATGCAGACTGTCCTGAGGTTCAGAGAGCAAGAGCAGGCACAGGTACAGTACTCCATTTAACCAGTCACAGTTCAGGGAGGTCATAAGTCACCTCCTAATGGTTATACTATCAGATTCAACAGATTAAGTTGACTGCATGCTAGAGAAGGAGTAATAATAATATTTCAGATCACTGACCAACATGTATGGACTTTCTTTTTCAGATGGAAACTAAACGCGCCCAGAGAGTCAGGGCAAAGCAGGAGAAAAAGGAGAGGAAAGAAAGAGACTTGTTGGAGAAGAACAAAGTAAAAGAACTGCTCAGAGCTAGAAAAGCAGAGAGTAAGGAAGAAGTGAGGAAGAATAAGGAGAGGGTGAAAGCCCACCTGGACGAGGTTGCAAGGAACTATAACGAAAAGAAACAGAGGGAGAAAGAAAGAGAAAAGCTGTTGAAAAAGGCATATGGCAAAGAAAATCACATGGTGTACATCCCAGACCTCATACTGAAGAAGATGTAAGAACACAACGCATATGGAAGAGTAAATATTATCAGCTAGCATTGGTCAAAAGTTCATTTCTATCTTCTTTCATTTAGTGGAATACTTCATCAATAAAATAATATGAGCATTTATTTGTCAGCATTCATTCCCATATGGAAGAAAGAACACACAAAATATGAGAAAAGTATAAGATGTGGAGAGGGCACGACAAAGCCTATTCGAGAGCATCCTGACTGAGATGAGAAATTCAATGAAATAATAGAATTATGAAATTGTTGTGTTGAATCAATGAATCAATGAATCAAATTGTGTTTACATATGTTTAAGACTCACACTTACCTCAGCCTGTTTCTTCCACTTCATGATCTGGGTATCATTGCCGACCCTCAACCTGTTAACATGTCCTCTAGTGGCATCAGAACATAGGCAGGTGGCCATGGAGTTCAGAGTGAAGAATATCTTCTCACAGCATCCTCCCCTCCACAGCTCCATCTCCAGGCATGTTGGTACAAACGTCATTATATTTTGCCTGCTGGTGAACAAGGCCATTGACAGCACCATCCATGTCCCCTTGTCAAGGAGGTCCTGCTTCTTACGTTGAAAGTCGTCTCTGAAAAGAGGAGACATTAGAAGGTTTCTTCTCTTAGTTTTGTCTTTTGTCTCGGACAAGGCTTACATGTCAGAGTTGTACTTACTTTACTAATTGACTTGTAGAAACGGTACAACTATATACAACATGTCAATTGTGAAATGATTGATATTGGACATCTAGTGTGAACATGATATTGGGTTAATCCTCACATTGTGGTGATTTCTCTACCTTTGATGACGTCTACTTTGAGGTTTCTGGCCTGGGGAAGGGTTGCCCTCTAACAGGTGGTCATCAAAGGTGCCTTCTCCTCTGCCCCACGCCAGAGTCTCACTCCAGGAAAAGGTCTGAAAGACCTCTGTCTCCACCAGTTGGGACAAGGGACCATCTTTTTCCAGCACTAACTCCTTTTCTCTGAAAGTACATAGAAATCACACAAACCTATGATCCTACATTGTAGATGTATGGTATGGCATATCAACTGAATAAAAAAAAATAAAAAAAATAAAAAAAATAAAAAAATTGTAAAGTGGTTATCCCACTGGCTATAGGGTGAATGCACCAATTTGTAGTCGCTCTGGATAAGAGCGTCTGCTAAATGACGTAAATGTGCCCTTGAGCAAGGCACTTAACCCTAATTGCTGCTGTAAGTCGCTCTGGATAAGAGCGTCTGCTAAATGACGTAAATGTGCCCTTGAGCAAGGCACTTAACCCTAATTGCTCCTGTAAGTCGCTCTAGATAAGAGCGTCTGCTAAATGACTAAAATGTAAATGTAAATGTGTCCTCTTCACCTCGGGGACAGGGGACTTTGTTGGTCTTCCAGACAATCTCACCTTCTTCACCTTAGCTGGTGTAATAGCCAATCTCACCTTCTTCTCCTTAGCTGGTGTAATAGCCAATCTCACCTTCTTCTCCTTAGCTGGTGTAACAGCCAATCTCACCTTCTTCTCCTTAGCTGGTGTTCAAGCCAATGTCACCTTCTTCACCTTAGCTGGTGTAACAGCCAATCTCACCTTCTTCACCTTAGCTGGTGTTCAAGCCAATCTCACCTTCTTCACCTTAGCTGGTGTAACAGACAATCTCACCTTCTTCTCCTTAGCTGGTGTACCAGCCAATCTCACCTTCTTCACCTTAGCTGGTGTTCAAGCCAATCTCACCTTCTTCACCTTAGCTGGTGTAACAGACAATCTCACCTTCTTCTCCTTAGCTGGTGTAACAGCCAAGCTCACCTTCTTCACCTTAGCTGTGTGTGTGTGTGTGTGTGTGTGTGTGTGTGTGTGTGTGTGTGTGTGTGTGTGTGTGTGTGTGTGTGTGTGTGTGTGTGTGTGTGTGTCTATATAGTAAATGCTATATATATATATATATATATATATATATATATATATATATATATATATATATATATATATATATATATATATATATATATATTTATGGTTATATATTGATCATTATATATTATATTTATATAAATGAAGGTAGTGTGTATATATATATACAAATATAATGTGTAAAACTAGCAGTGTGAATGTTAAAACAATAAATGTTGTAGAATAAGAGTTTACTGAAAATAATATAAGTAATTAAGTGAATAATTTAACAAATGTAGTGAATATGTCTGTTTGTAAATGAAACCTAGGCTATACAATTATTGTAATATGTAAATAAACATATATTTTTATGATTTATCTTTCCTGGTTGTTATTTCTCAGTATCTCTAAACAGAAAATGTGCCAATCAATAAAGTTTTCTTTGGTTGATGCACCATCTGTAGATTGCGTGATTTGATTGGACAACGAGCATTTAAAGAAAGACACGCAACTACAGAGGACAAACATTTTATGATTCATTATTTTTTGAAGTATTGACCTTGGGAGAATACATAGCCTTTTTAGTGTTTTTCAAAATTGTTATTACACGACAAGTTCAAGCCAATTTTGTCTGCATTTTCAAATGATATATACTTATGTCTTATGCCTTAATTGTAGCAGCGTAACTGTGTTGTGAGATCTTAACTAGAACAATAAGAAACTATTACTGGATATAGTCAATGGGATAGTTGTTGTCATGGTAGACTTTTAAAACTAATTATGTGGCTGGCCACCCCTTTACAACTCGGAAGGCATGGTTTTGCAGATAAATGCGTAAAAGTGAACTACACTCTTAAAAGAAAAGCTTCCTGTAGGATCCTTTAGGATAATATAAGGTTAAAATATATGTAACCTTAAGATGAATTTCCAAGCCTATACTCTGCCATCAGCTCGTTGTTGAACCGATGTAGACTTCAGGGGTTCTTTGAAGAAGCCTTTTCAAAAGAGGGGTTCGGTTTGGAACCAGCAGCGCCCTCGTCAGTAAAGGCCGCTCGAGCGCAGAATTCAAATTGAGACCGTTGGTCAAAAGACAACTGGAAGCGGGAAGCGCGCGGATGGTTGGAGAGACGCGACCAATAAGAGATGACTTGCATCGGATTGACGTGAAAGGTGAGTGAACCTTAGCTATTCGCTAGCTAAGATAATAATTCATCAAACTACTATCAAATAACTTAAAAACAATACATCATGTAATGTACTCTTGGTTTTTCATCAGCTAGCCAAGCTACATAGCCTGTAATGTTAGCTGGTAATTGTTGTATAAATGTTGGTACGTTTTAGCTAACGTTAGCTACAGTAGATAGCTAGTTAAAGTTACTGTAACGTTAGCTAACTTTAGCTAGCTAGACTCAATATTGAGAAATTGTAGTCATTTAAACCCATGATATACTTTCTCACCATCTCCTTCCATTCTCCTCCCTTTAGTACCTGGCTTATCCTGCCCCTGTCCAGTTAACTGGTGGAGAGTTTGGGAGCTGTGAGCTCTGATTGAGAAATGTATCAACCACCACGAACAGGTAAGACACACACACACACACACACACACACACACACACACACACACACACACACACACACACACACACACACACACACACACACACACACACACACACACACACACACACACACACACACACACACACACACAGATGACCCAATGTAGATTATGTTCGATTTGACAAAAAGAAGAATACATAAAGCAGATCAGATTAGTTAGATGCATTTGATATTGAATACTCATGTTGTTTATGTTGTGTTTGTGTCTAATTGATGTCTTTCAGGTTGGTGTATTGGGGCGGATTGTTCTGTCCTCTGTATTTCAGACCAAAGCAAGACAATGTTTAAAGCTCACTATGGATCTACTAACAGGTTAGCCTCTATAAAGTATTTGGATGTATTTGAAGTGTGATTATAGTGTGTTCTGTGTTACTCCTTTGTCAATCCAATACTAACTGAATAGTGAATGAATGTATTTACAGTGAATCAATCAATCAATACAGTTTGATTATAGTGTGTTTTATGTCATTCCTTAATCTTTTCCAACACTAACTGAATGGTGAATGAATGTATTTGCAGTCAATCAATCAATCAATCAATACAGTGTTTGAACAAAATTCAACTCCAGTTGAAGAACTGGGACAAGCTATAAATCTCATTGTGGGGTAGGCCACATGTTATGAAGATGGTTAAAGCTCCTAAACTGAATTACATCATCAGCATGTTTCCACTGTCCATACCTGCCTACACCTTTAACACCATAGACAAAATGATTCATTTGGACTATTAAAAGGGCCAGGATGAACCAAGCTAGATTACAGGTAAAGACTTAGAAGGGAGGATTAAAGCTCCCTAACATGTAATTATAGCAAGAAGCCTTTATAACTGCCCAAATAGACTCTCTTTATTGAGAACTCTAATAGGCCAATTTGGGTTGACATGGAAGAAGAACTTAATGCCCCATTTGGAGCATCATATTATCTGAGTCAACACTTAAATGTGGGACTGCAGAATCCCTTATTATAAGAGACAGACATCCTCACCTTTCCTGACAAGCTCTGCTTCGTTATGGAACAACCATAAATACAAATTAGGAGGAAAGGTGGTTGTCTGGAAAGAGTGGAATAGGTTTTGTTTTAGCCTCAACACTAATACATTTCACTTTTGCGCTATGTGTCAACTTGAATTTGAGTGTGGCTGTGGAAGACTGGTCCCTTGATGATGTCTGCAAGTGGCTGAGTACCAATGATCTCCATGATTTCATCCCATCATTCCAAGGTTCACAATCTTTCTGAAGAATGCCAACTCTCTTCAATTGTCCACTTTGCAACGAGCATTCTTTCTCTGTGTCCAAACTACTCACACATTGGCCTCTATCACCAGCATGAACCACATTTTCTAATTACCTGTGGACTTAATGGGTGTGGGAAAACAAATAGATGTTTCAGCGTATATCGGTCTCACATCTACCAAAACCACAGAGCTTTTAAGCCCCAACTTAGATGAGAATTGCCCTCATGATGAATTTGAGACTGGGACTGATCCCATTGAAGATGACATGAGCGATGTAGAAGGTCTGCCAGAGGCTGAATATGTTCAAGCCACAGAGATCAACACTGAGCAGCTAATTGAAGGTCTCAAAAACGATCTGTCTTTTTATTTTGAAAATCTGGAAAGAACACTGCATCCCAGCTACGGTACAGAATAGCATTGTTGAGGACCTCAGATGCATTTTGGATGCATTTATGACACACTACAGTGATCCCCTCAGGTTTCATCTTACAAATAAGCAAATAAACGTGGTTGAACATGACGATCTCAGGGACTTGCTTAACAACTCTGCAGTATTTGAGGAATGCATTAGATGCATAAGCTCTGAGTGGATGCTGGAGCATTACCGTGTGAAAGAATTGGGCATGGTCCGGCCAATTGAAGTACCACTGAGCAACAAAGAAGTTTATAAAACAAGGTGATTTCAATACAGCTACATGGTCCCCAGGGTATATTAATATAAAGAGACATGAGACAAAACAATGGACCTGTAGAATGGAATAAGTTATAAGACCTCTATGATTCATTTCATTTGTCAGTTCTACCAGCTAATGTGAGATGTTCAGATGACATAACATTTGAGGACACATACTGTAATTTAGCTGGCCATCTTTTCCCCTCCCTTTCTGGCTGTCCTCCCCCTTCCCTTCTAAGTTCAAGGTGGTTTATTTGTCATATACATGGAGTTAACAGTGCAATGAAATGCTGACTAGCAGGTTAACCTCTTGACAACAACAATAGAACAAGTCAGTAGCTAAGTTAATATAAAGAGTAATACAATAGTAATAAACCCTGCATTCATAACTATCCTTAACATACCTGGGGTGTTTCTGGGATAGAGGGTTGATATAAAAGTCAATATAATCAGCAATACAGGAAGATTCTGAGACACAATCACTTACTATTGGTCAGCCGTAGGGAACCGCCAACGTCTCAGGAGATATGTATTTTAGGCAGTAAGTAAAACTGCCTAGGCCTTGGAGAATCTGCCCCAAAAAGATAGACCATCTGTTTATCTGTAATGTACTTATCCTCATATAGTTTACTCACTATCTCCTGGATTAATCTTTGTGTTTTCCGGTTGTGTTGAGTGGGACAATGGAACATAGTGTTTACCATTATCCTATTGGCTATTGGCTTCAAGAAGATATTCACTTTATCCATTACAACAATCTGAGCCCCCTTATCTGCTGGTTTAATCACTATATTCTGATTGCTGTTCAATGTTTCTAGAGCTTGATTTTTAGAAAAATGTGTAAGGTTAAGCTGATATACAGGTCGGGTTCTGAATTGTGAAAAGGAAGCCACATCCCTACGTATAACAGTCTGTATAGTTTCTGACACTGACTCCAACTGAGGTTCCCAATGTGAGGGGTTTGGAAATAGTATACGAGGAAAATCTGTTTCATAATCAAAATGATCTAATAACTTCAATCTTCTATGATAGAAGTGTAGATCCATCCGTAGCTCCCCTCAGTCCACCTGTTTAGGAGTTGGTATGAAAGTCAGTCCTCTTTCTAGAACCTCACTCTCGGCTTGGTTGAGCCCAATGGGACATTGCTGGTCAAGACCTCAAATCGGTTGTGAAGTAGTATGGACATATTGATGGAACAAGGTCACTAAACTGGTGGTTAGACAGGGTAGATCCAAGAGCAGGCCTCTGCTGTCATCTAGAGGGCGTTTCTCTGTACTGCTTGACACATGGAGACTCAATGGAGGCACAGTGCAAAGTGCTCAAAGTAAGGCCCAAACAATTGTTTGTCATGCTGGGATCTATAGTTCTGGTGAAAAATGTCCTTTAAGTATCTCCACAATATCCCCATACGTCTTATTACCTGTTCTGTCTGGCTGTAGCAGGCTGCCTAGTAAATTAAATGTATTTGGCCCCATTACACTAAAACATGTAGGCAATGTTGTCCTCATCCAACAATGTTGTCCTCATCCATGAACAAAATATTCAAACCGTTCTGTATATGAGCTCCACTGTTCAATACTTTTATCAAATTGTCCAATGTTTCCAACAATTCCAATAATTGTTCATTTCTCAATAAGCTCCTGATTGTCACTCACTTCAATATTGTCCTCAACCACAGCAATATTTTCCTCAGTCACATGATCTTCATTCACTTCACTCACTGACGTTTCCTCCTAAGTTCGCTCATTTAGCAGATTTTATTAAAAGGTTTGTCTTCACAGTTGAATAAATGTCCTTTCCTTTAATCACTGTATATTCCTCCTTTTTAATCACGTTGTTTTCCCACTCCAATGTCCGTCTCGAGTCCTTTTCTGCCGTCCATGACGATGTTAACTCCAGTGGTGGAAAAAGTACCCAATTGTCATATTTGATTAAAGTAAAGATACCTTAACAGAAAATGACTCAACTAAAAGTGAAAGTCACCCAGTAAAATACTACTTGAGTAAAAGTCTAAAAGTATTTGGTTTTAAATATACTTAAGTATCAAAAGTAAATGTAATTGCTAAAAATGTACTAAAGTATCAAAAGCAAAAGTACAAGTATAAATCATTTCAAATTCCTTACATAAAGCAAACCAGACGATTTTCTTGTTTTTAAAATGTACGTTCAGCCAGAGGCAAACTCCAACACTCAGACAATTTACAAACAAAGCATTTGTGTTTACTGAGTCTGCCAGATCAGAGGCAGTAGGGATGTTCTCTTGATAAGTGTGTGAATTGGACCATATTCTGTCCTGCTAAGCATTCATTACATTTACATTTACATTTTAGTCATTTAGCAGACGCTCTTATCCAGAGCGACTTACAGGAGCAATTAGGGTTAAGTGCCTTGCTCAAGGGCACATTAACGTCATTTAGCAGACGCTCTTAGCCAGAGCGACTCACAAATTGGTGCGTTCACCCTATAGCCAGTGGGATAACCACTTTACAATTTGGGGGAATGTATGGAGTAAAAGTACATTATTTTCTTTAGGAATGTAGTGAAGTAAAAGTAAAAGTAGTCAAAAATATAAATAGTAAAGTCAAGTACAGATACCCCCAAAAAAACTACTTAAGTAGTACTTTAAAGTATTTTTACTTAAGTACTTTACACCACTGGTTAACTCTCTTTCTTAGCTAGCTCGACTATGCACTTGCCTCTGCTAGCAATACACTGTGCTAACATTAGCCTATTCTGTACCACAGAAAATAACAGTTTTAAACAGTTGTAAAAACCCACTTCTTCCAGACAGAATAGTTCCTGTAGATTCAGACGTACTCATCACCAATCTTTTGTTATGTCTCGTTGGTTTCATAACCACGTCTGTATAACAATTAAATAATGATGAGACAGGAGACAGGAATCAGTTCAAACATTTATCTGGAACGTGATCATCGCAACACATACAAACCCCCATGATGCTCTGCAGCACAACCCCAATATACAACAAATACATACATAAGTAAATGGACACTAAATAAAACTAATAGAGGAATTTAAATGTTCAGTTGTAGAAAGTAGGGCCATGGGATAGGGTCAGAAAGGTCAGTATGTTTGATAACTGGTTACAGAGGTGACATAACAAGCATAAGGTCCATTATAACACAGTGAAGTAGAGGTGGGAGCTAAAAGCAGACATGGACAGTGAGACGGTGTGAGGAGGTCAGGGGTGAAACACTAGATCAGGACAGGTAGAAATGGCAGGGCTGGAAATAGACACAGAGACACATTCTGATCATGGCTCAGACCTGACCTGAGACACCCAAACAGAAGATGCCATAGCAAAGTCCTGTCCAGTAGGCTATATGGGATTTCCTTTCATCAAAATACAACACATGGAAATGTGTCCAGTGTGTGAGTGTCCAGAGTGTGTGTGTGTGTGTCCAGTGTGTGTGTGTGTGTGTGTCCAGTGTGTGTGTGTGTGTGTGTGTGTGTGTGTCCAGTGTGTGTCCACTGTGTGTGTGTGTCCAGTGTGTGTGTGTGTGTTCAGTGTGTGTGTGTTCAGTGTGTGTGTGTGTGTCTAGTGTGTGTAAGTGTGTTCAGTGTGTGTGTGTGTGTGTTCAGTGTGTGTGTGTGTGTGTGTCCAGTGTGTGTGTGTGTGTGTGTGTGTGTCCAGTGTGTGTGTGTGTGTGTGTGTGTCTAGTGTGTGTATGTGTGTTCAGTGTGTGTGTGTGTGTGTGTGTTCAGTGTGTGTGTGTGTGTGTGTGTGTGTGTTTGTCCAGTGTGTGTGTGTGTGTGTGTGTGTGTGTGTGTGTGTGTGTGTGTGTGTGTGTGTGCTTTGTGTGTGTCCACTGTGTGTGTCCAGTGTGTTTGTGTCCAGTGTGTGTGTTCAGTGTGTGTGTGTGTGTCCAGTGTGTGTGTGTGTGTTCAGTGTGTGTGTGTCCAGTGTGTGTGTGCAGTGTGTGTGTCTAGTGTGTGTGTGTGTGTGTGTGTGTGTGTGTGTGTGTGTGTCCAGTATGTGTGTTTGTCCAGTGTGTGTGCCTGTGTGTGTGTTTGTCCAGTGTGTGTGTGTGTGTGTGTGTGTGTCTTTGTGTGTGTCCACTGTGTGTGTCCAGTGTGTTTGTGTCCAGTGTGTGTGTTCAGTGTGTGTGTGTGTCCAGTGTGTGTGTGTTTGTGTTCAGTGTGTGTGTGTCCAGTGTGTGTGCAGTGTGTGTGTCTAGTGTGTGTGTGTGTGTGTGTGTGTGTGTGTGTGTGTTCAGTGTGTTTGTGTGTGTGTCCAGTGTGTGTGTGGGTGTTTAGTGTGTGTGTGTGTCTAGTGTGTGTGTGTCTAGTGTGTGTGTGTGTGTGTTTGTGTGTGTCCAGTGTGTTTGTGTGTGTTTGTGTGTTTGTGTGTCCGGTGTGTGTGTGTGTGTGTTTGTCCTGCGTGTGTGTGTGTGTCCAGTGTGTGTGTGTTTGTCCAGTGTATGTTTTTGTGTGTGTGTCCAGTGTGTGTGTGTGTGTGTGTATGTGTGTTTGTGTGTGTGTCCAGTGTGTGTGTGTCTAGTGTGTGTGTGTGTGTGTGTGTGTACAGTGTGTGTGTGTGTGTCCAGTGTGTGTGTGTCCAGTGTGTGTTTGTCCAGTGTGTGTGTGTGTGTCCGGTGTGTGTGTGTGTGTGTGTCCAGTGTGTGTGTGTACAGTGTGTGTGTGTGTGTGTTTGTCCAGTGTGTGTATTTGTCCAGTGTGTGTGTGTGTGTGTGTGTTTGTGTGTGTCCAGTGTGTGTGTGTGTGTGTGTGTTTGTGTGTGTCCACTGTGTGTGTGTGTCCAGTGTGTTTGTGTCCAGTGTGTGTGTTCAGTGTGTGTGTGTGTTCAGTGTGTGTTCAGTGTGTGTCCAGTGTGTGTGTGTGTGTGTGTGTGTGTGTGTGTGTGTGTGTGTGTGTGTGTGTGTGTGTGTCAGTGTTACCATGGTTATTATTTACAGGGACACTGAGGAGTCAACACCATGAACCCTAAACCCTGGATAGAGGGGCTCAGTGAATGTGGAGTGGAATGTGTTCAGGTGGGTCAGTGTGTCAGAGGAGACTCTGTAGAAGGACAGAGTGCCGGCTGGCCAGTCCAGATACACTCCTACTCTGTGGGAGCTGGAGGAGGGGACGTCTATGGTAGTGGACTTATTATTGTGCCTGGCAGAGTAACGGTTGTCAGAGCAGAACAGACTCCAGGACTTGTCATTGTATCCAAGACAACAGTCATTAGTCCCTCCTCTCCTGCTGATTCCTTTATATGTCACTCCTATAACAGCCCCTCCCCCACTCCACTCTACCTCCCAGTAACAGCGCCCAGTCAGACCCTCTCTACACAGCACCTGTGGCCAGAACTCAAATCTCTCTGGGTGATCAGGATCCGGCTGCTCCTCTCTCCTCCATGTCACCTTTCTGTTCTTCTCAGACAGAGAGAGGAATCTGTTTACTGTGTTTAGGTCCAGTGTGAGATCACAGACATCTGATGGATGAAACCAGACACAATATTAGAAATCATTCATCATTCACATTAGAATGTTAACTCACTTTTCACTAATTCATTTAATGTAGATGTTTCTAGGTATCAAAAGGAGAAGTTAAGGTAACTTGAGACTTGTTGAATGATCATATGTTATACTGTATGGTAATACAAAACACACTTATTCCCATTAATTACACACACACACACACACACACACATCCTGAACAAACACAAACACACACACACACACTGGACACACATACACATCCTGAACACACACACACACACACACACACACACACACACACACACTGGACACACACACACATCCTTAAAACACAGACACACACATTGTCAAAGCAACTCTTTGTAAACTTTGGTGTCCCTGATTTGTGCTTCTGTAGAACTACAGCTGATATTTAATATGACCAAGTAAGTAATGATGGTGGTCTTTGACTTTGACTTCACTTGAATTAAGACTTATTCTTAGTCATATTCTTCACAGCAGTCAACACTCACATTTTCTAAGTCCAGGTTTCATTGTGTTCTCTCCACCATGTTCCACACTGTAGCGGTAAGCAGAAGAACAGACAGTCATTGAGGGATACACCTGAACTCACACACACACACACACACACACACACACACACACACACACACACACACACACACACACAAACAAACAGTCAGTACTTAACTTTACAGTGTGTGTGTCCAGTGTGTGTCCAGTGTGTGTGTGGGTGTGTGTGTGTCCAGTGTGTGTGTGTGTGTGTGTTTGTCCAGTGTGTGTGTGTGTCCATTGTGTGTGTGTGTCCAGTGTGTGTGTGTGTATGTCTAGTGTGTGTGTGTGTGTGTGTGTCTAGTGTGTGTGTGTCCAGTGTGAGTGTGTGTGTGTGTCCAGTGTGTGTGTTTGTCCAGTGTGTGTATGTGTCCAGTGTGTGTGTTTACAGTGTGTGTGTGTGTGTGTGTGTGTGTGTGTGTGTGTGTGTGTGTGTCCAGTGTGTGTGTGTGTGTCCAGTGTGTATGTGTGTCCAGTGTGTGTACTGATACACGTGCACATACACACACACTGGACAAACACACACACACACACACACACACACACTGGACACACACAGACACACACACACACACACACACACACACACACACACACACACACACACACACACACACACACAAGGACAAACATACACACACACACCGGACACACACACACACACACACACACACACACACAGGACACACTGCACACACACAGGACACACTGCACACACACACACACACACACACACACACACACACACACACAAGAGACACACACACACACACACACACACACACACACACAGTCTTTATATAACTTAGTCCAAGTGGTGGTCACAATGTTTGTCTTAAATAGCCTGATAACTCCAACATTTGTGATATGAACATTGACATAAACCCTCTACATACTTGAGTTTCTCCAGTCTGCAGTGTGGATCCTCCAGTCCAGCAGAGAGCAGTCTGACTCCTGAGTCTCCTGGGTGATTGTAGCTCAGATCCAGCTCTCTCAGGTGTGAGGGGTTTGACTTCAGAGCTGAGACCAGAGAAGCACAGCCTTCCTCTGTGACTAGACAGCCTGACAGCCTGCAAAGAGTCAAATCATATTAAAACCACACTGCTATTCTTTGGTGGTGAAAATAGTGGCAGTATATATTTTCAACATTTTCATTTATACCAGTGTCCTGAAACCTGACATATATATATATATATATATATATATATAATTATTAGAAAAAATCATAATATTGATTGTAGAAAGAAAAATGTATAGTACGAATATTTGAGTATATTCATTCATGATTATTCATAATCATGGTAGCGTCCACATGAATGTAGAAGTGTTCAGACACATATTTTATTCTTACTGACAAATCATAGTGAAGTGACTCCAAAATGACAGGACATTATTCACCATTCAATTTCTATTGGGAAAAACATAATCCAAAACAAAACCAAGACAAACTGCAAATGCATTCAACAAGTTTGTAGAATCACAAGCTTGATGTAATCACTGCAGGTAAGGAATATGGGACCAAATACTAAACTTATGACTACTTTAATACAATATAAGTGAATATGTCACATAAAGTGCTTTCATTTCTAAACAGTAACACAGATATGTATGAAAATATCCTCAAATAAAAGGTGACATTCTGTACTGTCACCTAATATGAAACATTCTATCTCAAATCCAAATTGCTGGAGCATAGCACCAAATGTAAAACTGTAAGCTTCACTGTCCAAACACATATGGTGTGGACTAAGTGTGCCTGGTAAACACATGTGGATCTGGTGAACAGTTATCACTTGTTGACCAACTACAGGAATACTGACCTCAGAGTCTCCAGTTTACAGTGGGGATTCCCCAGTCCAGCAGAGAGCAGCTTCACTCCTGAATCCTTCAGGTCATTGTTACTCAGATCCAGCTCTCTCAGGTGTGAGGGGTTTGACAACAGAGCTGAGACCAGAGAAGCACAGCCTTCCTCTGTGACTAGACAGCCTGACAGCCTGTAAAGAGTCAAATCATATTAAAACCACACTGCTATTCTTTGGTGGTGAAAATAGTGGCAATATAGTTTTTCAACATATTCAGATATATCAGTGTCCTGAAACCTGCCATATCTATTAATACATTAATGAATGTTTCATTATTAGAAATGATCATATATTGATTGTAGAGAGAAAAATGTATAGTACAAATATTTGAGTAGACTGACCAGAGCAGTTTAAAAAGCAGTATCAGTCAAAAGACAGACAGTGAGGTATCAGATTTAGATTGTATTGAGTATACAGTCCACACCATATATATTCTGACAGTGAAGCTAACATTTTAAATGTGGCTCTATACTCCAGCATTTTGGATTTGAGATCAAATGTTTCATATGAGGTGACAGTATATAATGTCACCTTTTATTTGAGGGTATTTTCATATATATCTGTTTCACCGTTAAGAAATGAAAGCACTTTATATATCTAGTCCCCCTATTTGAAGAAGTCATAAGTATTCTGACCAATTCACTTATAGTGTATTAAAGTAGTCAAAAGTTTAGTATTTGGTTCCAAACTCGTTGGTTGCATTTGAAGTTTGTTTTGATTGTGTTTTGGGTTATGTTTTGTCCGATAGTAACTGAATGGTGGATGATGACTGGAGTAATTTTCTGTCTAAGTGAGTAGATAACATGTTTCTAAACACTACTAAATTAATCTTGATGATGACATGATTAAGAAACATCATGAATGAATCATGAATAATAATGAATGAGAACGTTACAGAGGCTACAACAAAACATGCTAACCTCTCACCATTAACCTCAAATAAAAGGTGACATTCTGTAATGTTGCCTAATATGAAACGTTTTATCTGAAATCCAAAATGCTGGAGTATAGACCCAAATGTAAAATTGTAAGCTTCACTGTCCAAACACATATGGTGTGGACTATGTGTGCCTGGTAAACACATGTGGATCTGGTGAACAGTTATCACTTGTTGACCAACTACAGGAATACTGACCTCAGAGTCTCCAGTTTACAGTGGGGATTCCCCAGTCCAGCAGAGAGCAGCTTCACTCCTGAATCCTTCAGGTCATTGTTACTCAGGTCCAGCTCTCTCAGGTGTGAGGGGTTTGACCACAGAGCTGAGACCAGAGAAGCACAGCCTTCCTCTGTGACTAGACAGCCTGACAGCCTGCAAAGAGTCAAATCATATTAAAACCACACTGCTATTCTTTGGTGGTCAAAATAGTGGCAGTATATTTTTTCTACATGTTGAGATACATCAGTGTCCTGAAACCTGCCATATCTATTCATAAATTAATTTATCGTTATTACAAATGACACATTATCAAAGTATTGCTTGTAGATAGAAACATGTATAGTACAAATATTTGAGAAGACTGACCAGACCAGTTTAAAAAGCAGTATCAGTCAAAAGACAGACAGTGAGGTATCAGATTTAGATTGCATTGAGTATACAGTCCACACCATATCTATTTTGACAGTGAAGCTAACATTTTAAATGTGGCTCTGTACTCCAACATTTTGGATTTGAGATCAAATGTTTCATATGAGGTGACAGTATATAATGTCACCTTTTATTTGAGGGTATTTTCATACATATCTGTTTCACCGTTTAGAAATGAAAGCACTTTATGTATCTAGTCCCCCCATTTGAAGAAGTCATAAGTATTCTGACCAATTCATATAGTGTATTAAAGTAGTCAAAAGTTTAGTATTTGGTCTGATATTCCTTGAACACAATGACTACATCAAGCTTGTGACTCAAACTCGTTGGTTGCATTTGCAGTTTGTTTTGGGTTATGTTTTGGGTTATGTTTTGCCCAATAGTAACTGAATGGTGGATGATGACTGGAGTAATTTTCTGTCTAAGTGAATAGATAACATGTTTCTAAACACTACTAAATGAATCTTGATGATGCAATAATTAAGAAAAATGATGAATGAATCATGAATAATAATGAGTGAGAAAGTTACAGAGGCTACAACAAAACATGCTAACCTCTCACCATTACCAATAACAGAGGGGGTATGATCCTTGTTCCTCTGTAACTTTCTCATTCATCATCATTCACGATTCATTCATGATTATTCATAATCATGGTAGCATCCACATGAATGTAGAATTGTTCAGAAACATCTTCTATTCTTACTGACAATACAAGTGAAGTGACTCCAAAAATGACAGGACATTATTCACCATTCAGTTTCTATTGGGAAAAACATCATCCAAAACACAACCAAGACAAACTGCAAATGCATTCAACAAGTTTGTAGAATCACAGGCTTGATGTAATCACTGCAGGTAAGGAATATGGGACCAAATACTAAACTTATGACTACTTTAATACAATATAAGTGAATGTGTCCAAATTATTACAACTTCTTCAAATGGGAGAACTAGATATATAAAGTGCTTTCGTATCTAAACACTAAAACAGATATGTATGAAAAACCTCAAATAAAAGGTGACATTACATACTGTTGCCTAATATGAAAAATAGTCAACAGTATGTAGTCAAAGCCTTCCTCTGTGACTAGACAGCCTGACAGCCTGCAAGAGTAAAATCATATTAAAACCACACTGCTATTCTTTGGTGGTGAAAATATATTTTTTAAACTTTTTCAGATACATCAGAGTCCTGAAACCTGCCATATCTATTCATATATGTATATATACACTATCAGTCAAAAGTTTGAACACACCTACTCATTCAAATTTGTAAAAAAAATAAAAATAAAAAAATATATTTTTTCATTGTAGAATAATAGTGAAGACATCAAAACTATGAAATAACACATATGGAATCATGTAGTAACCAAAGAAGTATTAAACAAATTAAAATATATGTTATATTTGAGATTCTTCAAATAGCCACCCTTTGCCTTGATGACAGCTTTGCACACTCTTGGCATTCTCTCAACCAGCTTCATGAGGTAGTCACCTGGAATGCATTTCAATTAACAGGTGTGCCTTCTTAAAAGTTAATTTGTGGAATTTATTTCCTTCGTAATGCGTTTGAGCCAATCAGTTGTGTTGTGACAAGGTAGGGGGGTATACAGAAGATAGCCCTATTTGGTAAAAGACCAAGTCCATATTATGGCAAGAACAGCTCAAATAAGCAAAGAGAAACAACAGTCCATCATTACTTTAAGACATGACAGTCAGTCAATACGGAACATTTCAAGAACTGTTAAAAGTTTCTTCAAGTGCAGTCGCAAAAAATATCAAGCGCTATGATGAAACTGGCTCTCATGAGGACCGCCACAGGAAATGTCACGATTTCCGCCGAAGTTGGTGCCTCTTCTTTTTTTTTCTTTTTTTTTTGTCATTTAGCAGACGCTCTTATACAGAGCGACTTACAGGAGCAATTAGGATTAAGTGCCTTGCTCAAGTGCACATCAACAGATTTTGACCTAGTTGGCTTGGGGATTAGAACCAGCAACCTTTCGGTTACTGGAGCAACGCTCTTAACCACTAAGCTACCTACCGCATATGCGGGCGGCTATCGGCGGTCGTCGTCACCGGCTTTCTAGCTGCCACCGATCTACGTTTATTTTTCTATTGGTTTTGTCTTGATTGTACACACCTGGTTTCCATCGAATTATGATTATTTCCCTATTTAACCCTCTGCTTCCCTCATGGTTTTGTGCGTGATTGTTCTTTGTTTGGTTTTGTATACTGCTGTGAGCTGTTATGTTTCCCTGCGTGGAAATTAGATTTGTTGTTTTTCAGAGTAAAGTTCGTTATTTACTCAGTTCTGTGTCCTGCGCCTGACTCCGTCCTACCGCTGCACACTGACACCTGACATCAAATAAGCAAAGAGAAACGACAGTCCATCATTACTTTAAGACATGAAGGTCAGTCAATACGGAACATTTCAAGAACTTTGAAAGTTTCTTCTGCTGCAGAGGATAAGTTCATTAGAGTTACCAGCCTCAGAAATTGCAGCCCAAATAAATGCTTCACAGAGTTCAAGTCACAGACACATCTCAACATCAACTGTTCAGAGGGGACTGTGTGAATCAGGCCTTCATGGTCGAATTGCTGTAAAGAAATCACTACAAAAGGACACCAATAAGAAGAAGAGACCTGCTTGAGCCAAGAAACATGAGCAATGGACAATACACCAGTGAACATTTGTCCTTTGGTCTAGAGTCCAAATTTGAGATTGTTGGTTCCAACCGCTGTGTCTTTGTGAGAAGCGGTGTGGGTGAACGGATGATCTCCTCATGTGTATTTCCCACCGTAAAGCATGGAGGAGGAGGTGTTATGGTGTGGGGGTGCTTTGCTGGTGACACTGTCTGTGATTTATTTAGAATTTAACCACACTTAACCAGCATGGCTACCACAGCATTCTGCAGCAATACGCCATCCCATCTGGTTTAAGCTTAGTGGGACTATCATTTGTTTTTTAACAGGACAATGTTAACTCAACACACCTCTATTTGACCAAGAAGGAGAGTGATTGAGTGCTGCATCAGATGACCTGGCCTCCACAACCCCCCGACCTCAACCCAATTGATATGGTTTGGGATGAGTCAGACGGCAGAGTGAAGGAAAAGCAGCCAACAAGTGCTCAGCATATGTTGGAACTCCTTCAAGACTGTTGTAAAAGCATTCCAGGTGAAGCTGGTTGAGAGAATGACAAGAGTGTGCAAAGCTGTCATCAAGACAAATGGTGGCTATTTGAAGTATTTCAAATATCAAATATATTTTCATTTGTTTAACACTTTTTTGGTTACTACATGATTCCATATGTGTTATTTCATAGTTTTGATGTCTTCACTATTATTTTACAATGTAAAAAATTGTAAAAATAAAGAAAAAACCTTGAATGAGTAGGTGTGTCCAAACTTTTGACTGGTACTGTATATAAATGAATGAATGTATCATTATTAACAGTAGATAACATATTTCTAAACACTACTAAATGAATCTTTGTGTGTGTGTGTGTGTGTGTGTCCAGTGTGTGTGTGTGCGTGTGTCCAGGGTGTGTGTTCATTGAGTGATACAGGAATACAGACCTCAGAGTCTCCAGTTTACAGTGGGGATTCCCCAGTCCAGCGGAGACCAGCTTCACTCCTGAATCCTTCAGGTCATTGTTACTCAGATCCAGCTCTCTCAGGTGTGAGGGGTTTGACTTCAGAGCTGAGACCAGAGAACCACAGCCTTCCTCTGTGACTAGACAGCCTGACAGCCTGCAAAGAGTCAAATCATATTAAAACCACACTGCTTTTCTTTGGTGTTGAGTCATTTTCTGTCTAAGTGAATAGATAACATGTTTCTAAACACTACTAAAGTAATCCTGATGATGCCAAGATTGAGCAATATCATGAATGAGTCATGAATAATAATGAGTGAGAATGTTACAGAGGCTACAACAAAACATGCTAACCTCTCACCATTAACATCAAATAAACAGTGACATTCTGTATTGTTGCCTAATATGAAACATTTTATCTCAAATCCAAAATGCTGGAGCATAGCGCAAATGTAAAACTGTAAGCTTCACTGTCCAAACACATATGGTGTGGACTATGTGTGCCTGGTAAACACCTGTGGATCTGGTGAACAGTTCTCACTTGTTGACCAACTACAGGAATACTGACCTCAGAGTCTCCAGTTTACAGTGGAGTTTCCCCAGTCCAAAAGAGAGCAGCTTCACTCCTGAATCCTTCAGGTCATTGTTACTCAGATCCAGCTCTCTCAGGTGTGAGGGGTTTGACATCAGAGCTGAGACCAGAGAAGCACAGCCTTCCTCTGTGAGTCCACAGCCTGACAGCCTGACAAAGAGATCATCATGATTTCACAAACACACTGTTAATTTAACACCAGTAGTGTAGAAGGACAATGGCAGATGCATTTGGTTTATTCTCTCAAACAACATATAGATTCATCTTCCGTCTCCTAGAATTGCATGGTCATATTGTTATACTAATGTGAAAATCAATGCATTTATTCAATATGTTTTTCAATATAATATTATAGACATATTATAATACATATGTTACTCTAAACCTAATATTTCTTCCTGATGATAGGTTCTTATATGTCATTTTATGTACTCACAGAGCAGCTCTAGAGGCTTTGACCACTGGCAGCAGCCTCAGAAGACCTTCCTCTGATCTGGAGTATTTCTTCAGGTCAAACACATCCAGCTCCTTTTCTGAAGTAAGCAACACAAAGACCAGAGCTGACCACTGTGCAGGTGACAGTTCTTCTTCTGAGAGACTTCCTGATCTCAGGTAGCTTTGGATCTCCTCCACTAGAGAATGGTCATTCAGTTCATTCAGACAGTGGAACAGATTGATGCACCTCTCTGGAGAGGGATTCTCCCTGATCTTCTCCTTGATGTACTTGACTGTTTCTTCATGGCTCTGTGAGCTGCTTCTTGTCTTTGTCAGTAGACCTCGTAAGTGCTTCTGATTGGACTCCAGTGAGAGGCCCAGAAGGAAGCGGAGGAAAAGGTCCAGGTTTCCTGTCTCACTTTGTAAGGCTTTATCCACAGCACTCTTGTAGACAGTAACTTTACGCTTGTGTCTGATCCTCACAGAAAAGTTCCTGGACGTTGATTGAGATTCATCCATTAGATTCTCATTGTTGTTGATGAATGAGAGGAACACATATACAGCAGCCAGAAACTCCTGAATGCTCAGATGCACGAAACAGTACACCTTGTCCTGGTACAGCACACATTCCTCTTTAAAGAGCTGTGTGCACAATCCTGAGTACACTGAGGCTTCAGTGACATCAATGCCAGCCTTTTTCAGGTCTTTTTCATAGAAAATCAGATTGCCGTCAACAAGCTGTTGAAAAGCCAGTTTTCCCAGTGACAGAATGCTCTCTTTATTCCAGTGTGGACCTGTCTCTTCTTTCCCAAGATATTTTTAATTCTTCTGTTTGGTATGAAACTCCACAAGGTGTGAGTACATCTCAGTCAGAGTCTTGGGCATCTCTTCTCTCTTATGTTTCAACATGGGTTCAAGGACTGTTGCAGAAATCCAACAGAAGACTGGAATGTGGCACATGATGTGGAGGCTCCTTGATGTTTTTATGTGTGAGATGATTATGTTGGCCAGATCCTCATCACTGAATCTCTTCCTGAAGTACTCCTCCTTCTGTGGGTCATTGAACCCTCGTACCTCTGTCACCTGGTCAACACACCCTGAAGGGATCTTATTGGCTGCTGCAGGTCGGGTAGTTATCCAGAGGAGAGCAGAGGGAAGCAGATTTCCCTTGATGAGATTTGTCAGCAGAACATCCACTGAGGTTGACTCTGTGACGTCACAACAGATCTTGTTCTTCTGGAAGTCTAGGGGCAGTCGGCACTCATCCAGACCATCAAAGATGAACAAAACGTTGTACTTGTCGTAGTTGGAGATTCTTGATTCTTTGGTTTCCTTTGAGAAGTGATTGAGAAGTTCAATCAAAGTGTGTTTATCCCTGTTCATCAAATTCAGCTCCCGAAAAGGGAATGAAAATACAAATTGGACATCCTGATTTGCTTTTCTTTCAGCCCAGTCCAGAATGAACTTCTGCACAGAGACTGTTTTTCCAATGCCAGCGACTCCCTTTGTCAGCACAGTTCTGATAAGTTTGTCTTGTCCAGTTAAGGGTTTGAAGATGTCGTTACATTTGATTGCAGTCTCTGTTCTTGCTTGATTCCTGGTTGTTGTCTCAATCTGTCTCAGCTCATGTTCATTATTGACCTCTCCTGTTCCACCCTCTGTGATGTAGAGCTCTGTGTAGATCTTATTGAGAAGTGTTGGGTTTCCTTGTTTAGCGATCCCCTCAAATACACATTGAAACTTCTTCTTTAGATTAGATTTGAGTTCACGTTGGCAAATCACAGCAAGCTCATCTGAATGAAGAAATAACACAGAGGATATTAATATTACGTATGTTTTAATGCCTACAGTATTGTAGGACTGTTATAAAGTTTTTAATAAAAATAATATATTATCTTAACTTACTGTATAAATGTGTAAATGTTTTCATAATGCATTACAGACTGGATTATATTATTATTGGTATTCTCTCTCTCTCTCTCTCTCTCTCTCTCTCTCTCTCTCTCTCTCTCTCTCTCTCTCTCTCTCTCTCTCTCTCTCTCTCTCGCTCTCTCAACACAACACATCCCTGCTGCTACTTGATGAGGTCACTAGGTGTTGTGTTATGGCTGCTACAATATAATTGAGTTACACAGCTACTTTAGCTGTACTTTAGCTACAGCTTTTAAATGTTCTAAAACAGCATTCAACATGAGGCAGACAGTTCTTACTTTTCTCCAGTGTGTCAGCAAGCTCCTTCTGGTTCATTTTCCTCAGCACGTGCAGTGTGATCTTCAGAGCCCCCTCTCTGGCACTGCTCTCCTGCTTCTCATCTTCAGCGTCCACCACTTCCTTATCCTGCTTCTGACTCTCAAAGCCTTCTGGGAGTTCTGGACTAAGAATCCTCTTGAACATCTTCAGCTCGTTCTTCACAAATGTCATAATATTCTCTTCAAGCAACTGAAATAAATCAGGTAAATCAGTTAAGCAAGAGACTAAATGCTTTCTCATTAACACATTAATGAATGATTGACAGATCAACTTTACTTGAGGTAAACAAAAACAAATGTACATAACAGGACCACATACACTGAATATGGAGGCCAGGTCTGTTTGATGACTCTGGGAAGACTGACCACTGAGAATCTCTGACTCTGATCTCTCCTGTTGGTTTCTGTGGACAAAACATGCGATTACATCTCCTCATCTAGGGAGTACACACACACACACACACACACACACACACACACACAGGGAATGTTGTGTTAGTTTAACACACACATACACACACACACACACACACACACACACACACACAGGGAGGGAATGTTGTGTTTGTTTAATATTGTTTCAGGACTATGAAAATGGAAAAAAGGTTTAGTCTATGGATTATGAAAACAACAGAAATAAATGGTAAAATGGGAGAGGAGAAATGACTAGAGACAGTGTTGTTTAACTCACTGACCATGACCCATGAGTTCTTCTTACCTTTGTTCACTAGAAAAGTCTCCCTCTCTAAACTTTATAGGTTGTTCCATAGACCGGTCACTCTTCATGGACACACAGCTGGGTACAGGGGAGGCTGGTCTCTCCTGCTTGATTGGACTTCAACACAACAGAGTCAAACATTACGTCTCTCATCTACTCTGAGCTCAGATGGGGAAACAAGAGTTTCATTTCAAAACGCTATATATCCATTTTCAGAAATGTTTGTAAATTAGCTTTTATAGTTTAAAGAAATTATGAAAGAGATTGGTATATTTTTTCACCATCTAATCATGGCATGGGATTGTTCAATAACAGACATGTATTTGTTTAAAATCTATCACTTGATGGTTTCATTTCAGAGAGACAAATAATCATGTTTTTGTGTAAAATGCTATATATCTGCCTCACTCTCAGAGAAATAAGTAGTACTGCTAGGTTTTACACAGTAATAATATATATCTGTCTCACTCTCAGAGCAATAAGTAGTACTGCTAGGTTTTACACAGTAATAATATATCTGCCTCACTCTCAGAGAAATAAGTAGTACTGCTAGGTTTTACACAGTAATAATATATCTGCCTCACTCTCAGAGAAATAAGTAGTACTGCTAGGTTTTACACAGTAATAATATATCTGTCTCACTCTCAGAGAAATAAGTAGTACTGCTAGGTTTTACACAGTAATAATATATCTACCTCACTCTCAGAGAAATAAGTAGTACTGCTAGGTTTTATACAGTCAAATGTGGCCGACCGGCTCGATTCGATCTTATGTAGCAAAATTTGAAATTGTGTTTTTTTACATTGGATAAAAGTAGAGACTCAGCTAGAAAAATGTATATCATACACTACAGTTGAGGAACAATGGGAAAGTTATTCTGCTTTGAAAGATGATAAACTTGTAACCTCACTTTTGAGAAAATGGCCTTTGAATGTTTTGGTTCACCTACTGGAGAGCTCTTCTTTATCTACAGTGGTGTTACTTTGGCAGATAATGTCACCCATCTAAATAGTATATATATATAGTTAACTAAATGTATGGTGTTTTTGGTTCATGTCAGTTTCATTGTTTGTTATGCTATAAATTGTTATTTTATGGTTGTAAGTGGTAAAATGAACTAGAAAATGTCATATTTTGAAATCTGAGTAATTACTACTTTAGTAAGGATATACTTTATTCAGTACTACTGCAGTTGCTAAATAATTACAATAGATGGCAGCATAAGACCATGAATGACATTTCAGAAGGTTAGTTTAGTTTTCTCCCTGGATACACCACCACTCCCCCTCACAGGAAAACTCCTGCACACGCTTTTTACTGTCCCTTTCCACACTGCTAACGCAAGAGGAACGACTGAAAAAGCATTTAACAGATTACTGTGACATAATATAATGATGATTCCTGTTTATTATAATTAGCTGTTTTTATGCTCATGTTTTGAAATTATACTTCATTACTATAACGATTATAAATAAACCTGAACATTAATTTACTCACCTCTGGTCGAGAAAAACGTATTTTCCTAGTACATTCATTGTCAGATTCATCAACCAGCAGCGATAACTCTGCCTTCTAGCCAAGCGAGGGGCATGTTGAGGTACATTTGCTAACCGTGAGGGTTGCATTATCAGGGGGAAACTACCCGTCCTCCAAGACACATACAGCACCCGATGTCACAGGAAGGCCAAAAATATCATCAAGGACATCAACCACCCGAGCCACTGCCTGTTCACCCCACTATCATCCAGAAGGTGAGGTCAGTACAGGTGCATCAAAGCTGAGACCGAGCGAATGAAAAAACGGCTTCTATCTCAAGGCCATCAGACTGTTAAATATCCATCACTAGCACATTAGAGGCTGCTGCTGCCTATTGAAATCACTGGCCACTTTAAGAAATGGAACACTAGTCACTTTAATAATGTTTGCATATCTTGCACTACTCATCTCATATGTATATACTGCATTCAATAATATACTACTGTATCTTAGTCCATGCCGCTCTGTTATTACTTGTCCATATATGTATATATTCTTAAATTCCATTCCTTACTATATTTGTGTGTATTGGGTATATGTTGTGAAATTGTTAGATATTACTTGTTAGATATTACTGCACTGTCGGAGCTAGAAGCACAAGCATTTCGCTACACCCGCTATAACATCTGCTAAACACGTGTATGTGACAAATACACTTTGATTTGATGTAATTTATTGGCGGGCTGGAAGATGCATTCTTGTCTTTTCTATTCCGAGGTTGTTTACTCCCAATATCAGATATCAAGATCATGTTTTATAATACATGAATACTATGGTTGAGGTTAGTGCATCTGACTAGTGATTATTTACCAGGGGTGCAACACCTGTTATAGTCAATATTTTGTTGCTCTTCCAAAAGCATCACAGGCCTAATACGAGATATATAGATAGCTATAGTAATGAGTGAACATTTTAGAAAATCATGGGACATATAGCCTTGGTGAGGCAGCTGAGAAATAAAGTGTATTTTTCTTGTTAATTCCTTAGATCAGTCTCAAACCTGACCCACCTGTCCCACGCGAATTTCTGGACTTACACATAGAGGTTACTAGGTCACCCAGTTGAAACCACATTTGAAAAATAAAACTAATGTTTATCAAGTGTTCTGCCTTGCAATAATATATATAATAAAATAACAACAAAATAATCAAAATGCTATTTAATACTATAATTGTATTTACTAAGATCATATTATTACTAAAATAGTTTCTAAAAGAGTTCTAGGCTCCCCTACCCTAGAATTAGGGGTTAGGGTTATGGCTAAAATAGGTTATAAGTAGGGTAAGAGTTTCTGTATAGCACTTTGTGACATCTGCTGGTGTAAAAAGAGCTTTATAAATACATTTGATTGATTGTTAGGTATAGGGTTTATATGGCAAAAAACAGTATGGGTTAATGGCACTCTTGATCCTCCTTGTGGCCGTATGTGGGTACTACATAACTCATTCATTACATTTACATTTTTTTTTTGTCATGTGTCTCCCGGTCGCGGCTGGCTACGACAGTCTGGATTCGAACCAGGATCTCTAGTGGCCTTAGACCACTGCAGGAGACCTGACACTTCATGACACTTGCTAGGCTTAGGCTCATAATCTGAGGTAGCAACTGCATCTGATCTACAAATCCATTAGCTAGACCACCCGATTAGACAACAATCACCCCATTATACCCATTTGGTTTGCAACTCAGTGAACCTGCGCAGCATTCGCTCAATTTGATGCCTATGAACGAAGATTTCGATGCATATCAAATTACCCAGCAGCCATTTAGTAACCACAAGTCATCAAAAAAATTGTTATTTCTTAATTTAAAAATGTCTTCTGGCTGTTTTAAATCAGCCTCATCTTGAAAAAGAGGACAGGGACATGCGGTTTGTTTAGATTGTACACTTTAAAAAACAAACAAATATGGCTAACCATGACCAGAAAATATTTCATGTTTGATGGCTATCCGCCAGCCATTGCCTCCTTAACTGTGTCTCACCTCCAGCCATCGCCTCCTTAACTGTGTCTCACCTCGCAATTGGTGACCACAACATGTCCACAGTTGAATACTGTGCGCGCTCACAAAGTAGCAGTAATCTTGTTAATAATAAGTTACCTGAGGTAAACCTACAGGGTTAACGCTCACCAAGTAGCCATAACCTTGTTAATAATAAGTTACCTGAGATAAACCTACAGGGTTAACGCAGGCAGGTCTCATTGATAACAATAGTGAAGCTGGCATTGTGACGCAGAACAATCGGCTAGGAATAGAACGTTCTGAAGGCGAGTCGGTGTCACGGAGCTCAATAGAACTAATAGGAGCTGGCAGGGTGAAAAATGACCAAACATAAGGCTCGTTTTTTCGCGATTACTTCATAACCAGGGACAGAAGGTAATATTATGAAACTGGGCTCCATGGCGGATGCAATGAACTAATTTTATCAGAAATAAACGTTGTAAAAAATGTCACTTGAGGTGCCCCGAAAATAATATTGAAAAGTTCAGTCCTTGGACACAGAGGGATTAAACACTAAAGTTACCGTCCATCTAGTGAAGAGAGGAGAACCGGACAGAGGGAGCGTAGGCCAGCATCCGTCAACGAGAGAGGGAGAAGCCCTCCACGGTATTTAACAGGTGGAAGAAACAACCCGGGAGCTCCATCGGTCCACAAGAAATGCAGGCAGCTGGTGATGATGAAGTGGTAGCTAGGATAACTAGGATGCTGCTGGTAGAGTAGCTAGCTTAGCTCGCTGTACCGACTAGCTTGGCTAGCTAGCAGGTCATTCGTCTGTCCCTCGAGGATGATGACGAATCCGGTGAACCACAAGATGAAACAAGGATAGCGAGTGAAAAGGATCTGGCTACACTCATACTGTCACTGACCATTACGCAAAAAAGCTAATTGAACAATAAACGTCGGTGTCTCAACACTGTATCGAACTCCGTTGTTGTTCCCCAAGATCACCTCAGACCACTCTGCTCCTAACTGGACAATATGCTTGGCGCCAAACCGTACGTGGACGCGGGCATTTCCAGAACGCGGACATGAGCAGTGCCACACAATAAACTAAACCCAGTCTTTACAGTGGCTTGCATTTTTTTAATTATGTAAAACAAACATTCTATGTTTTTTTTATAACAATATTTTGAGATCTGGGCCCATATCAACAAAGTGTCTCAGAGTAGAAAATTGGTCGTTTAAGTGCTGAGAATAAAGACTTCTACTCTTATGGGTATAAATTAAAGCTATGCATGAAGCCTCTAGTCCCACCTAGTCGGCAGATATATATATATACACCTCATGAGCTGTCCTAACCAGTTAAGAGTTAACAGCAGGTGTCTTGATAATACTATAGAATAATGCAGTGAGTCAGTGGTTCCTGCGCCACATGTAATTGCTTTGGAGTAGATCATATATTTCTATATGATCAATCCATAAATAATATAGACCTACATGCAACAGTATGTCTTGTGCTTTTGGCAATGATTTGTGTATAATAATTATGTTTAAGTGATACCATGTATGTCTGCATAGCATGTTGTCTTCATTTTGGCATATTAACTCATGCTTATTTCTGAAGATTAACTCAGGTTTTCGCCCAGCGCCTAAGGAGTTGGAGCAGTGGCAGGAATTGGACCTATGGCAGAAAGGTGGCTGGTTCGAATCCCGGGCAGGGCGCTGGAAAAAACGGGCGTGCTTGATCTGACCACTGGAGGGCTGCTGGGTTCACATCCTCAAAACAATCACCTTTCGTTGATCAGAACTATAGAGGTTCTTCTTCACTGAACCCAAAAATATATCTAACTTTTAGTGGTTCCATATATTAAGGAAGTGATAGAAGCCTTTTTGGTTCTATAAGGAACCTTATTTTCTAAGTGTACAATAAACACGTTTTTCTTTTGATTGTTTAATTACCTACATCATGTTATTTCAAGTTATCCCTTTGGAGTGCAACATCACGTTGTTAAAAAAGAATCCTAAATTGGCCATGGCTATAAATTGGGCAATTGAAGGCATCTAGGGCGAAATATGTGTTCGATGAAAATGAACATTGTATGCAAAGTTGTAGGCAACATTATTGGCAAGGGACTTGATGCCTACTATGCCAAAGCTATTTAGAGTCGTTAAACAGGTGTGAAGAGTGTGTTTGTATAAAAATAAATAAATATGCATTCCATTATATTAGGTAATAATGAAGGGTAGGCAAAGTGGTCGTGTTGTGTGAAAATTCTATCAAATGTCTTCCATTGCAACGAGTCCAGTCAGGGTGCTGCAGAACCCCTGCAGTACCTCCACTGACCCCGGATTGAGAACTCCTGATTTAGCAGATACTCTAATCCAGAGTGATTTACAGTAAGTGCATTCATCTTAAGATAGCTATTTATTTTGTAAATAAAATTAATACATTCTTCATAAAATTGTCATCTCACCTCTTAGCTTTGGTGTCATGTTCCCCAGAGAGACTCATTTTAGAGGCAGGGCCCCCTCCTCTCTCTCCCCCAGAGAGACTCATTTTAGAGGCAGGGCCCCCCTCCTCTCTCTCCCCCAGAGAGACTCATTTTAGAGGCAGGGCCCCCCCTCCTCTCTCTCCCCAGAGAGACTCATTTTAGACCACTGACCCCTAAACAGAGATGCAGCATGTTGGTTGTGGTGAACTCAGTGACAACTCATTCTAGAATGTCAATTGTTAATAAATAAAACACATTATTTAAACAACAATGGGAAGATTCACAGAAAATAATTGTTCAACTATAGCAGGGATTCAATCTTGTGCCTATGTTGATGTCTGATCCAAATCCCCGTCTCTACCTGCTGAGCTACCATTCAGGGGCTACAAACTGGGTGCTGCCACAGAGTTACATTAGAAGTGCCCATCCAAGAAGGTCATTGGCCTTAGATAAAATGTCATCAAATCACATTATATCTACAGTAGCTTTGATTGGACTGATCAGGTCAACATCATACTTTCAAAATCTTAGCTAGCAGTCATCATCATGAATGAAGTCGACAATCTACAGGCAAATCCTTTTTAATCTTTTTAAATATGAAGAGAAATAATGAAGAGAAATAATAGGGCAGCTGTTGGGACTCTGCTGTTGGGACTCTGCTGTTGGGACTCTGCTGTTGGGACTCTGCTGTTGGGACTCTGCTGTTGGGACTCTGCTTTATGTAGGCCCTAACAGTTTGTGGTCACCGTTTGTCACCGTTATAGTACAATGAATGTATTGTTTAGTGTTGTGTTGTGGAGTGGCTTTGCTGGCATGCATCCCCCTTTATTTATGTTTTGCCCCACCAAGATTGACATGCTAAAATCCCCACTGACCTCAGCTATAGCCTAGATGACCAGCCTAAACCTGTTCAGATCAGTTCCCATAACGTTATAACAGTAACAGTAGCAGGAGCCTAGTCCTGATACAGATGGAGGTCTATACCTCAGCTATAGCCTACATATCCTAGATGACCAGCCTAAACCTGTTCAAATCAGTTCACATAGGTTATCAGTAGCAGGATTGATCACCTACAAATCGGTTTTAACCAGTATATCTAGCTTGCATCATAGTACACCCCTCAGGCTAAGTTCAGGTTACAGCATGAGGCAGACATCAACAGCCGAGTTGTAGGATACTACCTGGGTCGTATTCATTAGTTTACACCGCAGCCAACAGTTTTAAAATGTTGCATAAACAGTTTACTCCAAACGCTGTACAACGTGACCTAAACGGTTTCTGTTGCCAAACGTTTTGCTACGGTGGGCACTAATGAACACACACAACCTGTTTTGAGGAACTGTAAGTTGTTGTTAGTCTTTCCACAGTATTTATTTGTCTCTCTTTCTCACGAAATACCTTCCTGAGTGAAAATAGTTAACAGTAGATTAGAAAGAGAAAATGTTGTTGCTTGTTGTGTTTAAAGCCTGTTTTGAGAAGACAAGTCTATAGACCTATGATACAGTACACTCTTAGAAAAAAGAGTTCCAAAAGGGTCCTCTGGCTGTCCCCATAGGAGAACGCTTTTGGGTTCCAGGTAGAACCCTTCTGGCTTCCATGTAGAACCCTCTGTGGAAAGGATTCTTCATGGAACCCAAAAGGGTTCTACCTAGGACCAAAAAGGGTTCTACAAAGGGTTCTCCTATGGGGACAGCCAAAGAACCCTTTTAGATTCTAGATAGTGTAGGAGCGATCACCCTGGGGCACACAGATGGAAACAGAACGAATTCATCCCACGCATCTAATTTATATTGAACACATGTTAAGGAGAGTAGGCCTATTATAACACTGTCCACAAAACATATCATCAACTATATTAATACACATAACAATATCATCAACTATATTAATACACATAACAATATCATCAACTATATTAATACACATAACAATATCATCAACTATATTAATACACATAACAATATCATCAACTATATTAATACACATAACAATATCATAAAATATATTAATACACATAACAATATCATCAACTATATTATTACACATAACAATATCATCAACTATATTAATACACATAACAATATCATCAACTATATTAATACACATAACAATATCATCAACTATATTAATACACATAACAATATCATCAACTATATGAATAAACATAACAATCATCGTCTTACCTTTTATATGTCTCTCAATAGAAGCAGAGTCTAGAATGATCATTCGGTCACTGAAAGTTACTTTTGTTTGCTGAACCTATTTACATATCAGGTTCTTCCCTCTCACTCTCACTCTCACTCACACTCTCACTCACTCTCACTCTCACTCTCACTCTCACTCTCACTCTCACTCTCACTCTCACTCTCACTCTCTCACTCTCACTCTCACTCTCACTCTCACTCTCACTCACTCTCAATCTCACTCTCTCACTCTCACTCTCACTCACACTCACACTCTCACACATACACACACACACACACACACACACACACACACACACACACACACACACACACACACACACACACACACACACACACACACACACACAGCCAACCAATGGTACAAATAACTAATTGACTAAATAAAACAGACATGTACAGAAACATATCGTTGGCTCAAAAGTTCCAAGAAATATTATATTTTAGAACTAACTGACTTATAAAATAAACTTTAATTTGAGGCATTAGAATGTATGTTAGAGACATGATTGTGTGAAATCTATGTCAATGTAGACCAGCATAAAGTACAAGAACAGATGGATTGCAGTGATGAGTGACATACACCTCCAGGTAACTGCCAAAATAAAGGAAACACCAACATAGTGTCTTAACAGGGCGTTTTGCCCCCAGGAGCTGCCAAAATAAAGGAAACACCAACATAGTGTCTTAACAGGGCGTTTTGCCTCCAGGAGCTGCCAAAATAAAGGAAACACCAACATAGTGTCTTAACAGGGCGTTTTGCCTCCAGGAGCTGCCAAAATAAAGGAAACACCAACATAGTGTCTTAACAGGGCGTTTTGCCTCCAGGAGCTGCCAGAACAATACTCCTTGGTGTAGATGTGTCTTGGCATACATTCTACAAGTGTCTGGAACTCTATTGGAGGGATGTGACATCATTCCTCCACAATAAATTCCATAATACGGTGTTTTGTTGATGGTGATGGAAAACTCTGTCTCAGGCGCCGCTCCAGAATCTACCATCAGTGTTAAATTGGGTTGGGACCTGGTGACTGAGACGGCCATGATACATTGTGAAACATCAGCAAGTTGAGCAGTCTTCGTCACTGAAGTTCCTGTTAAACGTGCCCCAACAATCAGCAATTGTTCAGCGCTTCCCGAGCAGGGTCGCAGTCTCTCCTCGTTGCAGCTCCTCTCTCCCCAGGGGTAGCAGCTCCTCTCTCCCCAGGGGTAACAGCTCCTCTCTCCCCAGGGGTAGCATCTCCTCTCTCCCCAGGGGTAACAGCTCCTCTTTCCCCAGGGGTAGCAGCTCCTCTCTCCCCAGGGGTAGCAGCTCCTCTCTCCCCAAGGGTAGCAGCTCCTCTCTCCCCAGGGGTAACTGCTCCTCTCTCCCCAGCGGTAGCAGCTCCTCTCTCCCCAGCGGTAGCAGCTTCTCTCTCCCCAGGGGTAGCAGCTCCTCTCTCCCCAAGGTAGCAGCTCCTCTCTCCCCATGGGGTAGCAACTCCTCTCTCCCCAGGGGTAGCAGCTCCTCTCTCCCCAGGGGTAGCAGCTCCTCTCTCCCCATGGGGTAGCAACTCCTCTCTTCCCAGGAGTAGCAACTCCTCTCTCCCCAGGGGTAGCAACTCCTCTCTCTCCCCAGGGGTAGCAACTCCTCTCTCCCCAGGGGTAGCAACTCCTCTCTCCCCAGGGTGAGCAACTCCTCTCTTCCCAGGAGTAGCAACTCCTCTCTCCCCAGGGGTAGCAACTCCTCTCTCCCCAAGGTAGCAGCTCCTCTTTTCCCAGGGGTAGCAACTCCTCTCTTTCCAGGGGTAGCAACTCCTCTCTCCCCAGGGGTAGAATTTCCTCTCTCCCCAGGGGTAGCAGCTCCCCTCTCTCCAGGGGTAGAAGTTCCTCTCTCTCCAGGGGTAGAAGTTCCTCTCTCTCCAGGGGTAGGTACACCTCTCTCTCTAGGGGTAGAAGTTCCTCTCTCTCCAGGGGTAGAAGTTCCTCTCTCTCCAGGGGTAGCAACTCCTCTCTCTCCAGGGGTAACAACTCCTCTCTCTCCAGGGGTAGAAGTCCCTCTCTCCCAGAGGTAACAGTAGTGGTAGTCGGTGGTGGCGGTTGTAGCTGTGACTGGAGTGAGGCCTGTCCAGGAGCTTTTCTAGGATTTTCTAGGATTTGTGGTCCTCTGTAGCTCAGCTGGTAGAGCACGGCGCTTGTAACGCCAAGGTAGTGGGTTCGATCCCCGGGACCACCCATACACAAAAATTTATGCACGCATGACTGTAAGTCGCTTTGGATAAAAGCGTCTGCTAAATGGCATATTAATTAATTAATTAAGACAAAGCCAGTATGGGGGATCCAGGGCATTTCAACAGATAAATGCAGGAATTTGATGCACTTTGAGATGAACATTGAGAGATTAGAACATTGAGAGATTAGATATTTTTCAGGTAACTTGCACCTTCCCACCTGCCACAGCAGACACTGTCAGTACTCAATTACAGTTGCTACTGTGGGTCTCTCTACTCTGAAACACTCTCTACCCTGGGACACTCTCTACTCTGGAACACTCTCTACCCTGGAACACTCTCTACTCTGGAACACTCTCTACTCTGGAACACTCTCTACTCTGTAACACTCTCTACCATGGAAAACTCTCTACCCTGGAACACTCTCTACTCTGGAACACTCTCTACTCTGGAACACTCTCTACTCTGGAACACTCTCCACTCTGGAACACTCTCTACTCTGGAACAAACTCTACCCTGGAACACTCTCTACTCTGGAACACTCTCTACTCTGGAACACTCTCTACTCTGGAACACTCTATAATCTGGAACACTTTAAAATCTGGAACACCCTGTACTCTGGAACACTCTCTACTCTGGAATACTCTCTACTCTGGAACACTCGCTACCCTGGAACACTCTCTACTCTGGAACACGCTCTACTCTGAACACTCTCTACTCTGGAACACTCTCTACTCTGGAACACTATCTACTCTGGAACACTCTCTACTCTGGAACACTCTCTAATCTGGAACACTCTCTACTCTGGAACACTCTCCACTCTGGAACACTCTCTACTCTGGAACACTCTCTACTCTGGAACAAACTCTACCCTTGAACACTCTCTACTCTGGAACACTCTCTACTCTGGAACACTCTCTCCTCTGGAACACTCTATAATCTGGAACACCCTCTTGATGCACTTTGAGATGAACATTGAGAGATTAGAACATTGAGAAATTAAATATTTTTCAGGTAACTTGCACCTTCCCACCTGCCACAGCAGACACTGTCAGTACTCAATTACAGTTGCTACCGTGGGTCTCTATACTCTGGAACACTCTCTACTCAGGAACACTCTCTACTCTGGAACACTCTCTACTCTGGAACACTCTCTACTCTGGAATACTCTCTACTCTGGAACACTCTCTACCCTGGAACACTCTCTTACCCTGGAACACTCTCTACTCTGGAACACTCTCTTACCCTGGAACACTCTCCACTCTGGAAATCTCTCTACCCTGGAACACTCTCTACTCTGGAACACTCTCTACTCTGGAACACTCTCTACTCTGGAACACTCTCTACCATGGAACACTCTCTACTCTGGAACATTCCCTCACTCTGGAACATTGTCTACTCTGGAACACTCTCTACTCTGGAACACTCTCTACTCTGGAACACTCTCTACTCTGGAACACTCTCTACCCTGGAACACTCTCTACCCTAGAACACTCTCTACTCTGGAACACTCTCTACTCTGGAACACTCTCTCCTCTGGAACACTCTATAATCTGGAACACCCTCTTGATGCACTTTGAGATGAACATTGAGAGATTAGAACATTGAGAAATTAAATATTTTTCAGGTAACTTGCACCTTCCCACCTGCCACAGCAGACACTGTCAGTACTCAATTACAGTTGCTACCGTGGGTCTCTATACTCTGGAACACTCTCTACTCAGGAACACTCTCTAATCTGGAACACTCTCTACTCTGGAACACTCTCTACTCTGGAATACTCTCTACTCTGGAACACTCTCTACCCTGGAACACTCTCTTACCCTGGAACACTCTCTACTCTGGAACACTCTCTTACCCTGGAACACTCTCTACTCTGGAAATCTCTCTACCCTGGAACACTCTCTACTCTGGAACACTCTCTACTCTGGAACACTCTCTACTCTGGAACACTCTCTACCATGGAACACTCTCTACTCTGGAACATTCCCTCACTCTGGAACACTGTCTACTCTGGAACACTCTCTACTCTGGAACACTCTCTACTCTGGAACACTCTCTACCCTGGAACACTCTCTACTCTGGAACACACTCTAGTCTGGAACACTCTCTACTCTGGAACACTCTCTACTCTGGAAAACTCTCTACTCTGGAACACTCTCTACTCTGAAATACTCTCTACTCTGGAACACTCTCTACTCTGGAACACTCTCTCTTCTGGAACACTGTCTACTCTGGAACACTCTCTACTCTGGAACACTCACTACTCTGGAACACTCTCTACCATGGAACACTCTCTACTCTGGAACACTCTCTACTCTGGAACACTCTCTACCCTGGAACACTCTCTACCCTGGAACACTCTCTACTCTGGAACACTCTCTACTCTGGAACACTCTCTACTCTGGAACACTCTCTACTCTGGAACACTCTCTACTCTGGAACACTCTCTACCCTGGAACACTCTCTACTCTGGAACACTCTCTACTCTGGAACACTCTCTACTCTGGAACACTCTCCACTCTGGAACACTCTCTACCCTGGAACACTCTCTACTCTGGAACACTCTCTACTCTGGAACACTCTCTACTCTGGAACACTCTCCACTCTGGAACAATCTCTACCCTGGAACACTCTCCACTCTGGAACACTCTCTACCCTGGAACACTCTCTACTCTGGAACACTCTCTACCCTGGAACACTCTCCACTGGAACACTCTCTACCCTGGAACACTCTCTACTCTGGAACACTCTCTACTCTGGAACACTCTCCACTCTGGAACACTCTCTACTCTGGAACACTCTCTACTCTGGAACACTCTCTACCCTGGAACACTCTCTACTCTGGAACACTCTCTACTCTGGAACACTCTCTACTCTGGAACACTGTCTACTCTGGAACACTCTCTACTCTGGAACACTCTCTACTCTGGAACACTGTCTACTCTGGAACACTCTCTACTCTGGAACACTCTCTACTCTGGAACACTCTCTACTCTGGAACACTCTCTCACTCTGGAACACTCTCTACTCTGGAAAACTCTCTACCCTGGAACACTCTCTACTCTGGAACACTCTCTACCCTGGAACACTCTCTACCCTGGAACACTCTCCACTCTGGAACACTCTCTACTCTGGAACACTCTCTACCCTGAAACACTCTCTACTCTGGAACACTCTCTACTCTGGAACACTCTCTACTCTGGAACACTCTCTACTCTGGAACACTCTCTACTCTGGAACACTCTCTCTCTCTGGAACACTCTCTACTCTGGAACACTCTCTACCCTGGAACACTCTCTACTCTGGAACACTTTCTACCCTGGAACACTCTCTACTCTGGAACACTCTCTACTCTGGAACCCTCTCTACCCTGGAACACTCTCTACTCTGGAACACTCTCTACTCTGGAACACTCTCTACTCTGGAACACTCTCTACTCTGAAACACTCTCTACTCTGGAAAACTCTCTTCTCTGAAACACTCTCTAGTCTGGAACACTCTCTACTCTGGAACACTCTCTACTCTGGAACACTCTCTACCCTGGAACACTCTCTACCCTAGAACACTCTCTACTCTGGAACACTCTCTACTCTGGAACACTCTCTACCCTGAAACACTCTCTACTCTGGAACACTCTCTACTCTGGAACACTCTCTACTCTGGAACACTCTCTACTCTGGAACACTCTCTCTCTCTGGAACACTCTCTACTCTGGAACACTCTCTACTCTGGAACACTCTCTACTCTGGAACACTCTCTACCATGGAACACTCTCTACTCTGGAACACTCTCTACCCTGGAACACTCTCTACTCTGGAACACTCTCTACTCTGGAACCCTCTTTACCCTGGAACACTCTCTACTCTGGAACACTCTCTACTCTGATATAAATGTGAGGATGGTTCTTCTAGCACACAAACTTGGACTTGGTTATGCAGCTCTAAAGAAAAGAAACAAAGTCCTAGGGATTCCTTCCTTGAGTCTCAGCTCATATCAGAGACATGACAGGAGAGTGACAGGTCAACAAAAAGGGAGAGTAGCCCATTATTGTCAGGTGACTTGCTGTGGATAAATAATATTTAGTAGCCAACTGTGATTACTGAGAAATTAGCTTTACATAAAGTAAATGCATGCTGATATGCTAATATGTACATAGGGTAACATGCTGATATGCTAATATGTACATAGGGTAACATGCTGATATGCCAATATGTACATAGGGTAACATGCTGATATGCTAATTTGTACATAGGGTAACATGCTGATATGCTAATATGTACATAGGGTAACATGCTGATATGCTAATATGTACATAGGGTAACATGCTGATATGCTAATATGTACATAGGGTAACATGCTGATATGCTAATATGTACATAGGGTAACATGCTGATATGCTAATATGTACATAGGGTAACATGCTGATATTTAGTCCTGCAGTTATGACTGTAATGTCGACATGTCGAATGATAACGTCCTCAAAAGAATGTAGCACGGAGGAACCCAGAATGCAATTGAATGTCTGAACTCTAATATGGTCGCGACGCCCCAAAACTGTCTTCTTGGGCAAAAGCCTCATTGCCAGTATGGCAGTAGCCACGCTCAATGAGGGAGCCACTGCTATATCAGATGTGATGGACTAATTGTGTATTGGCAGCACTTTGGTGACACTGGAAGCAATCAGAGAGGAGTTGTGAGAGCTGATGCTGCTTCAATGGAGTGTGACAAGGGGAGGCGCAGGTCACATGACACAGTCAAGAAAGTAAAGCGGCACCAGCAACAACTCAAAGAGGGCCGTACATATGGGGCAGGCATAGCTGATTACTGTTCTGCACATTTCAACAGACATACAAAAGCCTTGGATGTGACACATTGAGCAAAGTGATATGAGAATTTGGTCAAAACTGCATATTTGCCCAACAGACCAGTATTCAAAGCATATGCTATATTGCTTGAAACAAATGTATTAAACATGCTGATGTATTTGTAAAAGGTATATTTGATGTTTATTTGTCAGTTTAGAAGTTATATATGAAAAAGAGATTCATTTAATGTGACGTAAATTGTCATATTTATGGAAAGTACATTTTAATTGTAGTCTGTGGTGTTTGGCATTACAGTTGTTCTCAATTGCTAAAACACAATTTCTGAAACCTTGCTCCATTTCCTGAAAACATTAAACGCAAAACCTCATCTTCAAGCACTATTTACAAAACCTCTGACTCCTCTCACAAAATGAAACATTCGCCCTCAAAACAGTTTTTATGTCACGCTCTGGTTCCGGGACGTTGTTTATGAACCAGGGTGTGTTTGTATTGTTGGGTGTTGTGTGGGTTAGGTTGGGTATAGGGTGTGTTCGTTTTGTTGTGTGCTGTTTGGTTGGGGTGTCTAGGTGGTTGTCTTCCTTGTTTGTATTCATGTGACTCCCAATCGGAGGTAACGAGTGACAGCTGTCGGCTCGTTATCTCTGATTGGGAGCCATATTTAAACTGTGTGGTTTCACCTTGGTTTTGTGGGTTTTTGCTCCGTATTCAGTATTTGTAACTGTGGACTTCACTAGCCGTCTTTGTTTATTGTTTTTGTCGTTCGTGTCTTTACTCTAATAAAGTCATGTTCACTCAACGCGCTGCGCTTTGGTCTGCTCCTTTTGAAGACGGTCGTGACAGAAAAACCCACCACAAGAGGACCAAGCAGCGTAACAAGCGGCAACAGGACCTACCTACACAGGATTTATGGACGCCTCCAAAGGATTCATGGACATGGGAGGAGATACGGGCTGGAAAGGGTCCTTGGGCACAACCGGAGGAATATCACCGCCCTCGTGAAGAGCTGGAGGCAGCTCAAGCCGAGAGGAGGTGGTATGAGGAGGCAGCACGGAGTCGAGGCTGGAAGCCCGTGGGTACTACCCAAAAATTTCTTGGGGGGGGGCTAAAAGGGAGTATGGCGAAGTCAGGTAGAAGACCTGCGCCTACTCCCTGGACTGACCGTGGAGAGCGAGAGTACGGGCAGACACCGTGTTACGCAGTAGAGCGCATGGTGTCTCCTGTACGCAGGCATAGCCCGGTACGGTACATTCCAGCTCCACGTATCGGCCGGGCTAGATTGAGCATTGAGCCGGATATCATGAAGCCGGCCCAACGCATCAGGCCACCAGTGCGTCTCCTCGGGCCGGCTTACATGGCACCAGCCTTACGCATGGTGTCCCCGGTTCGCCCACATAGCCCGGTACGGGTTATTCCTCCTTCCCGTACTGGTCGGGCGACGGGGAGTATACAACCAGGTAAGGTTGGGCAGGCTCAGTGCTCAAGGGAGCCAGTACGCCTGCACGGTCCGGTATTTCCGGCGCCACCTCCCCGCTCCAGCCCAGTACCACCAGTGCCTACACCACGCACCAAGCCTCCTGTGTGTCCCCAGAGTCCTGTGCGTCCTGTTGCTGCTCCCCGCACTAGCCCTGAGATGCGTGTCCTCAGCCCGGGACCACCAGTTCCGGCACCACGCACCAGGCCTATAGTGCGTCTCGGCCGGCCAGAGTCTGCCGTCTGCCCAGCGGCGCCTGAACTGCCCGTCTGCCCAACGGCGCCTGAACTGCCCGTCTGCCCAACGGCGCCTGAACTGCCCGTCTGCCCAACGGCGCTTGAACTGCCCGTCTGCCCAACGGCGCTTGAACTGCCCGTCTGCCCAACGGCGCCTGAACTGCCCGTCTGCCCAACGGCGCCTGAACTGCCCGTCGGCCCAACGGAGCTTGAACTGCCCGTCTGCCCAACGGCGCCTGAACTGCCTGTCTGCCCAACGCCGTCTGAACTGTCCGTCTGCCAAGCGCTGCATAAGCCGCCCGTCTGCCATGAGCCTTCTGAGCCGTCCGCCAGACCGGAGCCGCTAAAGCCTTCCGCCAGACAGGATCAGCCAGAGCCTTCCGCCAGACAGGATCAGCCAGAGCCTTCCGCCAGACAGGATCAGCCAGAGCCTTCCGCCAGACAGGATCAGCCAGAGCCTTCCGCCAGACAGGATCAGCCAGAGCCTTCCGCCAGACAGGATCAGCCAGAGCCTTCCGCCAGACAGGATCAGCCAGAGCCTTCCGCCAGACAGGATCAGCCAGAGCCTTCCGCCAGACAGGATCAGCCAGAGCCTTCCGCCAGACAGGATCAGCCAGAGCCTTCCGCCAGACAGGATCAGCCAGAGCCTTCCGCCAGACGGGATCAGCCAGAGCCTTCCGCCAGACGGGATCAGCCAGAGCCTTCCGCCAGACAGGATCAGCCAGAGCCTTCGGCCAGACAGGATCAGCCAGAGCCTTCTGCCAGCCAGGATCCGCCAGAGCCGTCCAGCCAGGATCCGCCAGAGCCGTCCAGCCAAGATCCGCCAGAGCCAGCCAGCCAGGATCTGCCCCTCAGTCCGGTGCTGCCCCTTAGTCAGGTACTGTCCCTTAGCCCGGTGCTGCCCCTTAGTCCGGTGCTGCCCCTTAGCCCGGTGCTGCCCCTTAGCCCGGTGCTGCCCCTTAGCCCGGTGCTGCCCCTTAGCCCGGTGCTGCCCCTTAGTCCGGTGCTGTCCCTTAGTCCGGTGCTGCCCCTTAGTCCGGTGCTGCCCCTTAGTCCGGTGCTGTCCCTTAGTCCGGTGCTGTCCCTTAGTCCGGTGCTGTCCCTTAGTCCGGTGCTGCCCCTTAGTCCGGTGCTGCCCCTTAGTCCGGTGCTGTCCCTTAGTCCGGTGCTGTCCCTTAGTCCGGTACTGTCCCTTAGCCCGGTGCTGCCCCTTAGTCCGGTGCTGCCCCTTAGCCCGGTGCTGCCCCTTAGTCCGGTGCTGTCCCTTAGTCCGGTGCTGCCCCTTAGTCCGGTGCTGCCCCTTAGTCCGGTGCTGTCCCTTAGTCCGGTGCTGTCCCTTAGTCCGGTGCTGCCTCTTCGTCCGGAGCTGCCCCTTTATCCAGGTGGGTTAGTTTGGAGGGTGGTCAGTGGGAGGAGGCTACTTAAGCAGTTTGTGACTTTGGTGGGGTGGGGATCACGACCGGGGCCAGAGCCGCCACCGTGGACAGACGCCCACCCAGACCCTCCCCTAGACTTTATGTTGGTGCGCCCGGGGTTCGCACCTTTAGGGGGGGGTACTGTCACGCTCTGGTTCCGGGACGTTGTTTATGAACCAGGGTGTGTTTGTATTGTTGGGTGTTGTGTGGGTTAGGTTGGGTATAGGGTGTGTTCGTTTTGTTGTGTGCTGTTTGGTTGGGGTGTCTAGGTGGTTGTCTTCCTTGTTTGTATTCATGTGACTCCCAATCGGAGGTAACGAGTGACAGCTGTCGGCTCGTTATCTCTGATTGGGAGCCATATTTAAACTGTGTGGTTTCACCTTGGTTTTGTGGGTTTTTGCTCCGTATTCAGTATTTGTAACTGTGGACTTCACTAGCCGTCTTTGTTTATTGTTTTTGTCGTTCGTGTCTTTACTCTAATAAAGTCATGTTCACTCAACGCGCTGCGCTTTGGTCTGCTCCTTTTGAAGACGGTCGTGACATTTTACCTGTGTTCAAAATCAAACACTGCTCTCAAATCATAAACAAATTAATCAAAATGATAAACACTCTCAAGCAGTCAGTAAACAATACACCGAAAAATAGAAAACACATTGTTCAAAACATACAGTTCTCAGGGAGAAGTACATTTTTAATCTCAAAACAAATGTCATATTTTTCCATCATTGTCTTTTGATGAACGGAAACATGTTCTATCATAGTAGCTCAAAATGGATCAGAAATGACTACTCTGCTTTGCTCTTTGCAATTTAGTTTTTTGTTCTTCCTCCTCCTTGTACCCCTATTTTTACAGTACTGTACCCTGCATCTCACAAACTTGTCCTTTGTCTCTGTGATACTGTAATTCTTGTTCTGTGTTGATATGAACCTGCAACCAGTCAAAATCTATTGAGCAGTCAGTTCTGTTAACAAATGGAAAGCCCAATGTTCAGGGCCATACAATTTGTCCATTGTACAGTATACAGCCTACAATGCACTGTACTACAGTATACAATACTAAAAGGGACAAAAATCTAAGGAGTAAACATGTGATCAATGTGATTCTCCTTGTCTTTGGGCTGGGTCAGGCCAGAACACTTCGTCCACATCACAAGCAATATTGTCCCTCCTGAGGCAACGGGGAAGAAGCCTCTTGTGTGCCGTATCCAGCCCTGACATGATTCCTCACCTGTATCACCACAGGCTAAATCCATGGCTTGCAGCAGATTTACTCTGGTGTAGGGTTGTCTATCATACACTTTCCATCTCCAAGAGGAGAAATACTCCTCAATCGGATTCAGGAAAGGCGAGTATGGAGGGAGGTACAAGTTCATAAACTGCCCGTTGATGTTAAACCATTCCCTTACCTGAGCAGCTGGGTGGAAACTGACATTGTCCCACACTATCACATAGGTGGGAATGGGATTCTCATTTAGCTCTTGAACCTGCTGCTCTTGAACCTGCTGCTCAAATAAAATATCTCTTAGATTGGCAATAAATCTTAGAAGGTGCCGGGTGTTATATGGCCCGAGTGTAACATGGTGATGTAGAACACCATGGTTGCCGATAGCAACACAGATTGTGACATCGCCACCTCGTTGACCAGGGACTTCAACAACGGCCCGCTGTCCAATTTATGTTTCGGGCCTCTCCCTTCTCCTCTTTGTTAGATTGAAGCCTTGATTCATCGACAAAGATGAACTCATGGGGTCTGTCCAAGGATTCCAAGTCAAATATTGTCTGTGTAGAAATACAATATACTGTATGTAGGATTTTGTAAGTGGTACAGAGACAGTGCTATACTGTAGAGTACAATTAGGCCTACTGTATGCACTTCTGATTCACATACATTGTATGTACTGAAGAGTAATGTCATTCACATAGTATGTGTTAGTACTGTAGACAATCTGGATTACAGTAAATGTTTCTGAATGTACACTTACTTGCACATACTGAGCTCGCAGTTCTTTCACCCTTGGTGAGTTGCGCTCAAAAGGTACTCTGTGTACTTGTTTCATTCGCATCCTGTTACGACGGAGGACACGGTCAATAGTGGAAATGCTCACACTGTTCGATTCCCTGGAAGTGTGTGTTGTCTTGTATCACTCGTTCCTGGATTTCTCTGAGTCGTATTGCATTATCTTGAAGGACCATGCCAACTATAACGGCCTCTTGCTCCCCAGTGAATATAGCTGTCCTTCCACCTGCATGTGGCAGCCTTGCAATTCTACAAAAAGTAGTTGTGCAGTTACAAAACATATTCATGCAGTACAATACATACAGTGATTCACTTTACAAACGTCTATTGAAACAGCTACATATAGTGTAGTACAGTAAATTTGCAATTACAAAAATACAGTAGTACACTGTACCTGTTCTCTTCTCTGAATGTCCTTACTATGGTGGACACAGAAAATCGGCTCAAATTGGGTTGCACTCTAAGTCCTGCTTCCCTCATTGTCAGTTACAGTTTATGCCTATTGCTTACACACTTTTTGCAGAATTTGGCTCATTATGTCAAAACTCAACACACAAGCCAATCAGACATAGCACTTGGAGATTAACAACTCACATATATGCCAAAATGAAACACTGCAATCAAAACGTAACACTCCTTTCTAAAAATGAAATTCTTGCAACAAAACCATACACACAAGCAACATTTGAATTACTCTTTCATATCACCAGCAACACACTGATGGGCTTTATATAAAACACTGCAGTCTCTGAGTTTCTATTTTTATTGTCATTTTATTGTCATTGTCTTCTGTAAAACTCAAAAGTAGAATTTCTGCAGTAATCAAACAGTATTTACAAAAAAGTTTTTACAAAAAAAGTAACATTCTTACAGAAATTCTTAACATCAAATTTAGCAACAAAACAAAAGTAAAAAAACAGAACAATTACTGGATAAATTGCTATTGGGGGAAAAAAACATATACTTGTTTTGTGTGTGTGTGTGGTGGGGGGCGGGGGGGCTTATGGATCACGCCTTCTGTTCGGATCTGGCCACAAGACCTCGTCAACATCACAGGCGATGTCCTCGCGGGCTAGGCATCGGGGAAAATATCGCCTTGTGTGCCGAATCCACCCTTGGATTGATTCCACCTCAATGTCTCCAAATGCCTCTTCCATTGCTTGCAGAAGAGTCATGCGGGCATGTGGTTGCCGATCATATACTTTCCACCGCCACGCTGAAAAGAATTCCTCGATTGCATTTAGAATGGGGCTGTAAGGGGGGCAGGTATAAAACTGTGAAATGATTATGGTTGTTGAACCAATCTCGGACCAGAGCAGCCCGGTGGAAACTAACATTATCCCAGATGACAACAAACCTGGGCTGCTGTGGTCTGTCCTGCACAACTGCATGTAGTGCATCTAGAAATGCAATGATCTGTCCTGTATTGTAGGGACCTAGAGTGGTATGATGATGCAGGACTCCTTGGACACTACTTGCAGCACACAAGGTGATATTTCCCCCACGCTGCCCAGGGACATTTACAACAGCCCTTTGTCCAACTACGTTACGGCCCGACGCCTGGTTTTGGCCAGATTGAAGCCTGCCTCATCCACGTAGATGAACTCATGCGGCAGTTCGGCTGCATCAAACTCCAGAACTGTCTGTAACAGAAAATATTGAATATTGTTACTGAAAACACATACAGTAACTACAATGTCTATATTTTCACACAAGTAGGGGCTGGGTTGGGTGAGTATAGACAAAAACTACAAGCTACAGGCAGGGCAGGTGGCAGCATAAACCCTCATTCCCACATCACAATATATAGTATATAAAGTAAAGTGACACATACCTGCACATAATCATGGCGCAGATCCTTGACCCTGACACTGTTCCTCTCAAATGGCACCCTGTACAGCTGCTTCATTCTGAAGTTATGTTTCTGTAGGATGCGACTTAGTGTAGAAATGCTGACCCTGTTGATATTGTTGAATTCATTTCCATTTGCAATTATGCGTTGTTGCAACTCACGAAGTCGGATTGCATTATTTTCTCGCACCATTTCAATGATGGCAAGCTCTTGTTGTTGAGTGAAGAGCCATTCCCTTCCACCTTGAGGAGGTCGTCCAACCATTATGTAGAAAATGCCACCACAATATGTCATTGGTTAGGTTATTTTTCACATACTGTACTTTCAAACTGTACACAGTACTGCAACATCACAATGGTATTCCTTTACATATACAGTACTTCACAGCACTACCCATTTTTGTATAGTATAGTTAGTACAGTAATACTGTAATATGATACAGAATCATGTGACACATACAGTAGGTACAGTCTGGAGTAGAAACTTGAAGATATACCTGTTCTCCAGTCGGAATGTCCTTATTATCGATGCTACTGTATAGCGACTGAGGTTAGGGTGGACGCTTTGCCCAGCCTCCCTCATGGACAGGCCATGATTTATCACATGGTCCACCAGAGTAGCCCTGATGTCATCTGATATACGTCTCCGCACTGGTCCTCGTCCTCTTCCACGTCCTCTTCCACATCTGACTCCTCTCTCTCTTTGTCCTCCTCTGACTCTTATTGCCTCCATGCTTGCAAAGTTCTAAAAATTGCTTACCTGAGGCTCAGACTGATTGGTGTTCTGTTTTCTGTGCAAGTGTTTTCAGGTGTGTATGTAAGTGCATACAATTGCCAGATGAGTTTTGCATTTTGAACAGAGTGTTTTCCCAATGATAACAGGTGATTTCGTTTTTGAACAAAGTGTCTAATGTAAGAAAACGTGTGTAGTGTTTCGCAATAAGTGTGTTACAGAATTGCAAACAAAGTCCAAAGTTGACATTGTGTTAAAGCTATGGTTACACTGTGTTTAAGGTATGCTACAAGAAGTTTAGGTATTGAGGCTTTGGTCTAAGCATTCGGTTTTAGTGTGTAAGCAATGGGCAAAAACTGTAAATGTGGCTCTATACTCCAGCATTTTGGATTTGAGATCAAATGTTTCATATGAGGTGACAGTATATAATGTAACTTTTTATTTGAGGATATTTTAATACAAATCTGTTTCACTGTTTAGAAATGAAAGCACTTTATGGATCTATTCCCCCCATTTGACGAAGTCAAACGTATTCTGACCATTTCACTTATAGTGTATTACAGTAGTCAAAAGTGATAACAGGTTTCTAAACACTACTAAATGAATCCTAATGATGCCATGATTAAGAAAAATCATGAATGAATCATGAATAATAATGAGTGAGAAAGTTACAGAGGCTACAACAAAACATGCTAACCTCTCACCATTACCAATAACAGAGGGGGTATGATCCTTGTTCCTCTGTAACTTTCTCATTCATCATCATTCACCATTCATTCATGATTATTCATAATCATGGTAGCATCCACATGAATGTAGAAGTGTTCAGAAACATCTTCCATTCTTACTGACAATACAAGTGAAGTGACTCAAAAATGACAGGACATTATTCACCATTCAGATTCTATTGGGAAAAACATCATCTAAAACACAACCAAGACAAACTGCAAATGCATTCAACAAGTTTGTAGAATCACAACCTTGATGTAATTCACTGCAGGTAAGGAAAATGGTACAAAATACTAAACTTTTGACTAAATTAATCCTAGTGTGTGTTTGTGTGTCCAGTGTGTGTGTGTGTACAGTGTGTGCGTCCAGCGTGTGTGCGTGTCTAGTGTGTGTGTGTGTCCAGGTTGTTTGTGTGTCCAGCGTGTGTGTGTGTGTGTGTCCAGTGTGTATGTGTGTGTCCAGTGTGTGTGTGTGTGTGCGTCCAGTGTGTGTGTGTGTGTGTCCAGGTTGTGTGAGTGTCCAGTGTGTGTGTGTCAAATGTGTGTGCGTGTGTGTCTAGTGTGTGTCAAATGTGTGTGCGTGTGTGTCTAGTGTGTGTCAAGTGTGTGTGTGTGTGTGTGTGTCCAGTGTGTGTGTGTCCAGTTTGTGTGTCCAGTGTGTGAGTGTGTCCAGTGTGTGTGAACCAAAACAAACTGCAAATGCATTCAACAAGTTTGTAGAATCACAAGCTTGATGTAATCACTGTGGGTAAGGAATATGGGACCAAATACTAAACTTATGACTACTTTAATACAACATAAGTGAATATGTCCAAATTATTACGACTTTTTCAAATGGGAGAACTAGACACATAAAGTGTTTCATTTCTAAACAGTAACACAGATATGTATGAATATCCTCAAATAAAAGGTGACATTATATACTGTCACTTAATATGAAACATTCTATCTCAAATCCAAAATGCTGGAGCATAGCACCACATTTAAAACTGTAAGCTTCACTGTCCAAACACATATGGTGTGGACTATGTGTGCCTGGTAAACACATGTGGATCTGGTGAACAGTTATCACTTGTTGACCAACTACAGGAATACTGACCTCAGAGTCTCCAGTTTACAGTGGGGATTCCCCAGTCCAGCAGAGAGCAGCTTCACTCCTGAATCCTTCAGGTCATTGTTACTCAGATCCAGCTCTCTCAGGTGTGAGGGGTTTGACTTCAGAGCTGAGACCAGAGAAGCACAGCCTTCCTCTGTGACTCAACAGCCTGACAGCCTGACAAAGAGTCAAATCATATTAAAACCACACTGCTATTTTTTAGTAGTGAAAATAGTGGCAGTATATTTTTCAACATATTCAGATATATCAGTGTCCTGAAACCTGACATATATATTCATAAATGAATGTATCATTATTAACAATGACAAATGATCGAAGTATTGCTTGTAGATAGAAAAATTTATATTACAAATATTTGAGTAGACTAACCAGAGCAGTTTAAAAAGCAGTATCAGTCAAAAGACAGACAGTGAGGTATCAGATTTAGATTGTATTGAGTATACAGTCCACACCATATCTATTTTGACAGTGAAGCTAACATTTTAAATGTGGCTCTATACTCCAACATTTAGGATTTGAGATCAAATGTTTCATATGAGGTGACAGTATATAATGTCACCTTTTATTTGAGGGTATTTGAATACATATCTGTTTCACCGTTTAGAAATGAAAGCACTTTATGTATCTAGTCCCCCACTTTTGAAGAAGTCATAAGTATTTTGATAAAGTCATTCATAGTGTTTTAAAGTAGTCAAAAGTTTAGTATTTGGTCCGATATTCCTTGAACACAATGACTACATCAAGCTTGTGACTCAAACTCGTTGGTTGCATTTGCAGTTTGTTTTGGTTGTGTTTTGGGTTATGTTTTGCCCGATAGTAACTGAATGGTGGATGATGACTGGAGTAATTTTCTGTCTAAGTGAGTAGATAACATGTTTCTAAACACTACTAAATTGATCCTGATGATGACATGATTTATAAAAATCATGAATGAATCATGAAAAATAATGAGTGAGAAAGTTACAGAGGCTTCAACAAAACATGCTAACCTCTCACCATTACCAATAACAGATGGGGTATGATCCTTGTGCCTCTGTAACTTTCTCATTCATCATCATTCACGATTCATTCATGATTATTCATAATCATAGTAGCATCCACATGAATGTAGAAGTGTTCAGAAACATATTCTATTCTTACTGACAATACAAGTGAAGTGACTCCAAAATGACTGGACATTATTCACCATTCAGTTTCTATTGGGGAAAACATCATCCAAAACACAACCAAGACAAACTGCAAACGCATTCAACAAGTTTGTAGAATCACAAGCTTGATGTAATCACTGCAGGCAAAGAATATTGGACCAAACACTAAACTTTTGACTAAATTAATTTGTCTAAATAATTATGACTTTTTCAAATGGGAGAACTACATAATAAAGTACTTTCATTTCTAAACGGTAAAATATACAGTGAGGGAAAAAATATTTGATCCCCTGCTGATTTTGTACGTTTGCCCACTGACAAAGACATGATCAGTCTATAATTTTAATGGTAGGTTTATTTGAACAGTGAGAGACAGAATAACAACAAAAAAATCCTTAAAAACGCATGTCAAAAATGTTATAAATTGATTTGCATTTTAATGAGGGAAATAAGTATTTGACCCCTCTGCAAAACATGACTTAGTACTTGGTGGCAAAACCCTTGTTGGCAATCACAGAGGTCAGACGTTTCTTGTAGTTGGCCACCAGGTTTGCACACATCTCATGAGGGATTTTGTTCCACTCCTCTTTGCAGATATTCTCCAAGTCATTAAGGTTTCGAGGATGACGTTTGGCAACTCGAACCTTCAGCTCCCTCCACAGATTTTCTATAGGATTAAGGTCTGGAGACTGGCTAGGCCACTCCAGGACCTTAATGTGCTTCTTCTTGAGCCACTCCTTTGTTTCCTTGGCCGTGTCTTTTGGGTCATTGTCATGCTGGAATACCCATCCACGACCCATTTTCAATGCCCTGGCTGAGGGAAGGAGGTTCTCACTCAAGATTTGATGGTACATGGCCCCGTCCATCGTCCCTTTGATGCGGTGAAGTTGTCCTGTCCCCTTAGCAGAAAAACACCCCAAAAGCATAATGTTTCCACCTCCATGTTTGACAGTGGGAATGGTGTTCTTGGGGTCATAGGCAGCATTCCTCCTCCTCCAAACACGGCGAGTTGAGTTGATGCCAAAGAGCTCGATTTTGGTCTAATCTGACCACAACACTTTCACACAGTTCTCCTCTGAATCATTCAGATGTTCATTGGCAAACTTCAGACAGGCCTGTATATGTGCTTTCTTGAGCAGGGGGACTTTGCGGGCGCTGCAGGATTTCAGTCCTTCACGGCGTAGTGTGTTACCAATTGTTTTCTTGGTGACTATGGTCCCAGCTGCCTTGAGATCATTGACAAGATCCTCCCGTGTAGTTCTGGGCTGATTCCTCACCATTCTCATGATCATTGCAACTCCACGAGGTGAGAACTTGCATGGAGCCCCAGGCCGAGGGAGATTGACAGTTATTTAGTGTTTCTTCCATTTGCGTATAATCACACCAACTGTTGTCACCTTCTCACCAAGCTGCTTGGTGATGGTCTTGTAGCCCATTCCAGCCTTGTGTAGGTCTACAATCTTGTCCCTGACATCCTTGGAGAGCTCTTTGGTCTTGGCCATGGTGGAGAGTTTGGAATCTGATTGATTGATTGCTTCTGTTGACAGGTGTCTTTTATACAGGTAACAAGCTGAGATTAGGAGCACTCCCTTTTAAGAGTGTGCTCCTAATCTCAGCTCGTTACCTGTATAAAATACACCTGGGAGCCAGAAATCTTTCTGATTGAGAGGGGGTCAAATACTTATTTCCCTCATTAAAATGCAAATCAATTTATAACATTTTTGACATGCGTTTTTCTGGATTTTTTTGTTGTTATTCTGTCTCTCACTGTTTAAATAAACTTACCATTAAAATTATAGACTGATCACTTCTTTGTCAGTGGGCAAATGTACAAAATCAGCAGGGGATCAAATACTTTTTTCCCTACCTGTATATGTATGAAAATATTTAAATAAAAGGTGACATTCTGTACTGTTGCATAATATGAAACATTGTATCTAAAAACCAAATTTAAAACGGTAAGCTTCACTGTCCAAACACATATGGTGTGGACTATGTGTGCCTGGTAAACACATGTGGATCTGGTGAACAGTTATCACTTGTTGACCAACTACAGGAATACTGACCTCAGAGTCTCCAGTTTACAGTGGGGATTCCCCAGGACAGCAGAGAGCAGCTTCACTCCTGAATCCTTCAGGTCATTGTTACTCAGATCCAGCTCTCTCAGGTGTGAGGGGTTTGACTTCAGAGCTGAGACCAGAGAAGCACAGCCTTCCTCTGTGACTAGACAGCCTGACAGCCTGCAAAGAGTCAAATCATATTAAAACCACACTGCTATTCTTTGGTGGTGAAAATAGTGGCAGTATATTTTTTCTACATATTAAGATATATCAGTGTCATGAAACCTGCCATATCTATTCATAAATTAATGTATCATATTAGAAATGACAAATTATCAAAGTATTGTTGGTAGAGAGAAAAATATAAAAGTACAAATATTTGAGTAGACTGACCAGAGCAGTTTAAAAAGCAGTATCAGTCAAAAGACAGACAGTGAGGTATCAGATTTAGATTGTATTGAGTATACAGTCCACACCATATCTATTTTGACAGTGAAGCTAACATTTTAAACGTGGCTCTATACTCCAGCATTTTGGATTTGAGATCAAATGTTTCATATGAGGTGACAGTATATAATGTCACCTTTTATTTGAGGGTATTTTAATACATATCTGTTTCACCGTTTAGAAATGAAAGCACTTTATGTATCTAGTCCCCCTATTTGAAGAAGTCAAAAGTATTCTGGCCATTTCACTTATAGTGTATTAAAGTTGTCAAAAGTTGAGTATTTGGTTGTAAACTCATTGGTTGCATTTGCAGTTTGTCTTGGTTGTGTTTTGGGTTATGTTTTGCCCGATAGTAACTGAATGGTGGATGATGACTGGAGTAATTTTCTGTCTAAGTGAGTAGATAACATGTTTCTAAACACTACTACATGAATCCTGATGATGACATGATTAAGAAAAATCATGAATGAATCATGAATAATAATGAGTGAGAAAGTTACAGAGGCTTCAACAAAACATGCTAACCTCTCACCATTACCAATGACAGAGGGGGTATGATCCTTGTTCCTCTGTAACTTTCTCATTCATCATCATTCACGATTCATTCATGATTATTCATAATCATGGTAGCGTCCACATGAATGTAGAAGTGTTCAGAAACATCTTCTATTCTTACTGACAATACAAGTGAAGTGACTCCAAAATGACAGGACATTATTCACCATTCAGTTTCTATTGGGAAAAACATCATCCAAAACACAACCAAGACAAACTGCAAATGCATTCAACAAGTTTTTAGAATCACACGACTGATGTAATCACTAAAGGCAAGGAATATGGTACAAAATACTAAACTTTTGACTATATTAATCCTACTGTGTGTGTTTGTGTGTCCAGTGTGTGTGTGTACAGTGTGTGTGTCCAGCGTGTGTGTGTCCAGTGTGTGTGTGTGTCCAGGTTGTTTGTGTGTCCAGCGTGTGTGTGTGTGTGTCCAGTGTGTATGTGTGTGTCCAGTGTGTGTGTGTGTGTGCGTCCAGTGTGTGTGTGTGTGTGTGTCCAGGTTGTGTGAGTGTCCAGTGTGTGTGTGTCAAATGTGTGTGTGTGTGTGTCCAGTGTGTGTCCAGTGTGTGTGTGTCCAGTGTGTGAGTGTGTCCAGTGTGTGTGAACCAAAACAAACTGCAAATGCATTCAACAAGTTTGTAGAATCACAAGCTTGATGTAATCACTGTGGGTAAGGAATATGGGACCAAATACTAAACTTATGACTACTTTAATACAATATAAGTGAATATGTCTCGCTTCCGCTTTTAATAAACGTTTAATCAATCTCTGTGTTCAACAAATTTACCAACTTTTTAGTTTTGTCCTCACTCATCTTTTTTCGTTAAACTTTTTCACCCCGGACGTTTTATCCCGAGACAGAAGAGTCATTTTCCTGTGCGTTTTTGCTGCCAACTTTACTTTATTTTCCTTTTTTCCATCGCAACTTTTTTCCCTCATTCAACTTTTTCACTCCGGACGCTTTATCTGGACATGGTTCGTCAACATCTTCAACAGCCGAAGCTAAGTAGTAACATTAACATGATGTCTTCTAATTGCAGTCGCTGTACTCATAATATACAGGAGAACGATCGCCTTACGTCGAGAATAGCTGTGCTACAAGCCCAGCTTCAGACGCAATCGTTAGGCAAGGGTAATTTCAGTGTAGGAAAGGAAGAAACAGCGTCTGTGCCACCAGTAAGTACAGATAGTAACGTTAGTATAAATCCCCCGCACAGTCCCCGCAGCCGGACAACTTTCTCATGGCTTCTGGAGGGAAATACTGTTGGAATGCTCAACCGGTGTCGCTCATTCAGCCGACAGAAACTTTCAACCGGTTTTCCCCATTATGTAGCGAGTCGGAGTCTGAGTCTGAGTCTTCTCTTGTCTCTACTCCTCCCGTTACGGGGTCTGAGACGCCGAAGGCTCCCACCATTAGCTCTGACAAATTGAAAACCCTAGTCATTGGCGACTCCATTACCCGCAGTATTAGACTTAAAAACGAATCACCCAGCGATCATACACTGTTTACCAGGGGGCAGGGCTACCGACGTTAAGGCTAATCTAAAGATGGTGCTGGCTAAAGCTAAAACTGGCGAGTGTAGAGAGTATAGAGATATTGTTATCCACGTCGGCACCAACGATGTTAGGATGAAACAGTCAGAGGTCACCAAGTGCAACATAGCTTCAGCGTGTAAATCAGCTAGAAAGATGTGTCGGCATCGAGTAATTGTCTCTGGCCCCCTCCCAGTTAGGGGGAGTGACGAGCTCTACAGCAGAGTCTCAGCACTCAATCGCTGGTTGAAAACTGTTTTCTGCCCCTCCCAAAAGATAGAATTTGTAGATAATTGGCCCTCTTTCTGGGACTCACCCACAAACAGGACCAAGCCTGACCTGCTGAGGAGTGACGGACTCCATCCTAGCTGGAGGGGTGCTCTCATCTTATCTACCAACATAGATAGGGCTCTAACTCCTCTAGCTCCACAGTGAAATAGGGTGCAGGCCAGGCAGCAGGCTGTTAGCCAACCTGCCAGCTTAGTGGAGTCTGCCAATAGCACAATCAGTGTAGTCAGCTCAGCCATACCCATTGAGACTGTGTCTGTGCCTCGACCTAGGTTGGGCAAAACTAAACATGGCGGTGTTCGCCCTAGCAATCTTATTAGGATAAAGACCTCCTCCATTCCTGCCATTATTGAAAGAGATCGTGATACCTCACATCTCAAAATAGGGTTACTTAATGTTAGATCCCTCACTTCAAAGGCAGTCATAGTCAATGAACTAATCACTGATCATAATCTTGATGTGATTGGCCTGACTGAAACATGGCTTAAGCCTGATGAATTTGCTGTGTTAAATGAGGCCTCACCTCCTGGTTACACTAGTGACCATATTCCCCGTGCATCCCGCAAAGGCGGAGGTGTTGCTAACATTTACGATAGCAAATTTCAATTTACAAAAAAAAATGGCGTTTTCGTCTTTTGAGCTTCTAGTCATGAAATCTATGCAGCCTACTCAATCACTTTTTATAGCTACTGTTTACAGGCCTCCTGGGCCATATACAGCGTTCCTCTCTGAGTTTCCTGAATTCCTATCAGACCTTGTAGTCATAGCAGATCATATTCTAATTTTTGGTGATTTTAATATTCACATGGAGAAGTCCACAGACCCACTCCAAAAGTCTTTCGGAGCCATCATCGACTCAGTAGGTTTTGTCCAACATGTCTCTGGACCTACTCACTGCCACAGTCATACTCTGGACCTAGTTTTGTCCCATGGAATAAATGTTGTAGATCTTAATGTTTTTCCACAAAATCCTGGACTATCGGACCACCATTTTATTACGTTTGCAATCGCAACAAATAATCTGCTCAGACCCCAACCAAGGAGCATCAAAAGTCGTGCTATAAATTCTCAGACAACACAAACATTCCTTGATGCCCTTCCAGACTCCTTCTGCCTACCCAAGGACGTCAGAGGACAAAAATCAGTTAACCACTTAACTGAGGAACTCAATTTAACCTTGCGCAATACCCTAGATGCAGTTGCACCCCTAAAAACGAAAAAACATTTGTCATAAGAAACTAGCTCCCTGGTATACAGAAAATACCCGAGCTTTGAAGCAAGCTTCCAGGAAATTGGAACGGAAATGGCGCCACACCAAACTGGAAGTCTTCCGACTAGCTTGGAAAGACAGTACCGTGCAGTACCGAAGAGCCCTCACTGCTGCTCGATCATCCTACTTTTCCAACTTAATCGAGGAAAATAAGAACAATCCAAAATTTCTTTTTGATACTGTTGCAAAGCTAACTAAAAAGCAGCATTCCCCAAGAGAGGATGGCTTTCACTTCAGCAGTAATAAATTCATGAACTTCTTTGAGGAAAAGATCATGACCATTAGAAAGCAAATTACGGACTCCTCTTTGAATCTGCGTATTCCTCCAGGGCTTAGCTGTCCTGGATCTGCACAGACTCTGCGAGGGCCTGGGATCGGGAGAGACACTTAAGTGTTTTAGTACTATATCTCTTGACACAATGATGAAAATAATCATGGCCTCTAAACCTTCAAGCTGCATACTGGATCCTATTCCTACTAAACTGCTGAAGGAGCTGCTTCCTGTGCTTGGCCCTCCTATGTTGAACATAATAAACAGCTCTCTATCCACCGGATGTGTACCAAACTCACTAAAAGTGGCAGTGATAAAGCCTCTCTTGAAAAAGCCAAACCTTGACCCGGAAAATATAAAAAACTATCGGCCTATATCGAATCTTCCATTCCTCTCAAAAATTTTAGAAAAAGCTGTTGCGCAGCAACTCACTGCCTTTCTGAAGACAAACAATGTATACGAAATGCTTCAGTCTGGTTTTAGACCCCATCATAGCACTGAGACTGCACTTGTGAAGGTGGTAAATGACCTTTTAATGGCGTCAGACCGAGGCTCTGCATCTGTCCTCGTGCTACTAGACCTTAGTGCTGCCTTTGACACCATCGATCACCACATTCTTTTGGAGAGACTGGAAACCCAAATTGGTCTACACGGACAAGTTCTGGCCTGGTTTAGATCTTACCTGTCGGAAAGATATCAGTTTGTCTCTGTGAATGGTCTGTCCTCCGACAAATCAACTGTACATTTCGGTGTTCCTCAAGGTTCCGTTTTAGGACCACTATTGTTTTCACTATATATTTTACCTCTTGGGGATGTTATTCGAAAACATAATGTTAACTTTCACTGCTATGCGGATGACACACAGCTGTACATTTCAATGAAACATGGTGAAGCCCCAAAATTGCCCTCGCTAGAAGCCTGTGTTTCAGACATAAGGAAGTGGATGGCTGAAAATGTTCTACTTTTAAACTCGGACAAAACAGAGATGCTTGTTCTAGGTCCCAAGAAACAAAGAGATCTTCTGTTAAATCTGACAATTCATCTTGATGGTTGTAAAGTCGTCTCAAATAAAACTGTGAAGGACCTCGGCGTTACTCTTGACCCTGATCTCTCTTTTGACTAACATATCAAGACTGTTTCAAGGACAGCTTTTTTCCATCTACGTAACATTGCAAAAATCAGAAATTTTCTGTCCAAAAATGATGCAGAAAAATTAATCCATGCATTTGTTACTTCTAGGTTAGACTACTGCAATGCTCTACTTTCCGGCTACCCGGATAAAGCACTAAATAAACTTCAGTTAGTGCTAAATACGGCTGCTAGAATCCTGACTAGAACCAATAAATTTGATCATATTACTCCAGTGCTAGCTTCCCTACACTGGCTTCCTGTTAAGGCAAGGGCTGATTTCAAGGTTTTACTGTTAACCTATAAAGCGTTACATGGGCTTGCTCCTACCTATCTTTCCGAGTTGGTCCTGCCGTACATACCAATACGTACGCTACGGTCACAAGACGCAGGCCTCCTAATTGTCCCTAGAATTTCTAAGCAAACAGCGGGAGGCAGGGCTTTCTCCTATAGATCTCCATTTTTATGGAACAGTCTGCCTACCCATGTGAGAGACGCAGACTCGGTCTCAACCTTTAAGTCTTTACTGAAGACTTATCTCTTCAGTAGGTCATATGATTGAGTGTAGTCTGGCCCAGGAGTGTGAAGGTGAACGGAAAGGCTCTGGAGCAACGAACAGCCCTTGCTGTCTCTGCCAGGCCGGTTCCCCTCTCTCCACTGGGGTTCTCTGCCTCTAACCCTGTTACAGGGGCTGAGTCACTGGCTTGCTGGTGCTCTTTCATGCCGTCCCTAGGAGGGGTGCGTCACTTGAGTGGGTTGAGTTACTGACGTGATCTTCCTGTCTGGGTTGGCGCCCCCCTTGGTTTGTGCTGTGGTGGGAGACCTCTGTGGGCTATACTCGGCCTTGTCTCAGGATTGTAAGTTGGTGGTTGAGGATATCCCTCTAGTGGTGCGGGGGCTGTGCTTTGGCAGAGTGGGTGGGGTTATATCCTTCCTGTTTGGCCCTGTCCGGGGTTTCTTCGGATGGGGCCACAGTGTCTCCGGACCGCTCCTGTCTCAGCCTCCAGTATTTATGCTGCAGTAGTTTATGTGTCGGGGGCTGGGGTTAGTTGGTTATACCTGGAGTACTTCTCCTGTCTTATCCAGTGTCCTGTGTGAATTTAAGTATGCTCTCTCTAATTCTCTCGTTCTCTCTTTCTCTCTGAGAACCTGAGCCCTAGGACCATACGTCAGGACTACCGGGCATGCTGACACCTTGCTGTCCCCAGTCCGCCTGGCCTTGCTGCTATTCCAGTTTCAACTGTTCTGCCTGCGGTTACGAAACCCCCTACCTGTCCCAGACCTGCTGTTTTCAACTCTTAATGATCGGCTATGAAAAGCCAACTGAGAGACCTGAGCCCTAGGACCATACGTCGGGACTACCGGCCGTGGTGACTCCTTGCTGTCCCCAGTCCGCCTGGCCTTGCTGCTATTCCAGTTTCAACTGTTCTGCCTGCGGTTATGGAACCCCTACCTGTCCCAGACCTGCTGTTTTCAACTCTTAATGATCGGCTATGAAAAGCCAACTGAGATTTATTCCTGATTATTATTTGACCATGCTTGTCACTTATGAACATTTTTGAACATCTTGGCATGGTTCTGTTATAATCTCCACCCGGCACAGCCAGAAGAGGACTGGCCACCCCTCATAGCCTGGTTCCTCTCTAGGTTTCTTCCTAGGTTTTGGCCTTTCTAGGGAGTTTTTCCTAGCCACCGTGCTTCTACACCTGCATTACTAGCTGTTTGGGGTTTTAGGCTGGGTTTCTGTACAGCACTTCGAGATATTAGCTGATGTACGAAGGGCTATATAAAATAAAATTGATTGATTGATTGATTGATATGTCCAAATTATTACGACATATACAAATGGGAGAAATAGATACATAAAGTGCTTTCATTTCTAAACAGTAACACAGATATGTATGAATATCCTCAAATAAAAGGTGACATTATATACTGTTGCCTAATATGAAACATTCTATCTCAAATCCAAAATGCTGGAGCATAGAACCAAATGTAAAACTGTAAACTTCACTGTCCAAACACATATGGTGTGGACTATGTGTCCCTGGTAAACACATGTGGATCTGGTGAACAGTTATCACTTGTTGACCAACTACAGGAATACTGACCTCAGAGTCTCCAGTTTACAGTGGGGATTCCCCAGTCCAGCAGAGAGCAGCTTCACTCCTGAATCCTTCAGGTCATTGTTACTCAGATCCAGCTCTCTCAGGTGTGAGGGGTTTGACTTCAGAGCTGAGACCAGAGAAGCACAGCCTTCCTCTGTGACTAGACAGCCTGACAGCCTGCAAAGAGTCAAATCATATTAAAACCACACTGCTATTCTTTGGTGGTCAAAATAGTGGCAGTACATTTTTTCAAAATGTTTAGATACATCAGTGTCCTGAAACCTGCCATATTTATTCAAAAATTCATGTTTCATTATTAGAAATGATCATAATATTGCTTGTAGAGAGAAACATGTATGACCAATTCACTTATAGTATATTAAAGTAGTCAAAAGTTGAGTATTTGGTCCCAAACTCGTTGGTTGCATTTCAGTTTGTTTTGGTTGTGTTTTGGGTTATGTTTTGTCCATTTGTAACTGAATGGTGGATGATGACTGGAGTAATTTTTTGTCTAAGTGGGTAGATAACATGTTTCTAAACATTACTAAATTAATCCTGATGATGCTATGATTAAGAATAATCATGAATAAATCATGAATAATAATGAGTGAGAAAGTTACAGAGGCTACAACAAAACATGCTAACCTCTCACCATTAACCTCAAATAAAAGGTGACATTCTGTACTGTTGCCTAATACGAAACATTCTATCTCAAATCCAAAATGCTGGAGCATAGCACCAAATTTAAAACTGTAAGCTTCACTGTCCAAACACATATGGTGTGGACTATGTGTGCCTGGCAAACACATGTGGATCTGGTGAGCAGTTCTCACTTGTTGACCAACTACAGGAATACTGACCTCAGAGTCTCCAGTTTACAGTGGGGATTCCCCAGGACAGCAGAGAGCAGCTTCACTCCTGAATCCTTCAGGTCATTGTTACTCAGATCCAGCTCTCTCAGGTGTGAGGGGTTTGACTTCAGAGCTGAGACCAGAGAAGCACAGCCTTCCTCTGTGACTAGACAGCCTGACAGCCTGTAAAAGAAATCATCATGATTTCACAAACACACTGTTAATTTAACACCAGTAGTGTAGAAGGACAATGGCAGATGCATTTGGTTTATTCTCTTAAACAACATATAGATTCATCTTCCGTCTCCTAGAATTGTATGGTCATATTGTTATACTAATGTGAACATCAATGATTTGATTCAATATGTTTTTCAATAATACATATATTTCTCTAAACTGAATATTTCTTCCTGATGATTAGTACTTAAATGTCATTTTATGTACTCACAGAGCAGCTCTGGAGGCTTTGACCACTGGCAGCAGCCTCAGAAGACCTTCCTCTGATCTGGAGTATTTCTTCAGGTCAAACACATCCAGCTCCTTTTCTGAAGTCAGCAACACAAAGACCAGAGCTGACCACTGTGCAGGTGACAGTTCTTCTTCTGAGAGACTTCCTGATCTCAGGAAGCTTTGGATCTCCTCCACTAGAGAATGGTCATTCAGTTCATTCAGACAGTGGAACAGATTGATGCACCTCTCTGGAGAGGGATTCTCCCTGATCTTCTCCTTGATGTACTTGACTGTTTCTTCATGGCTCTGTGAGCTGCTTCTTGTCTTTGCCAGTAGACCTCGTAAGTGCTTCTGATTGGACTCCAGTGAGAGGCCCAGAAGGAAGCGGAGGAACAGGTCCAGGTTTCCTGTCTCACTTAGTAAGGCTTTATCCACAGCACTCTTGTAGAAAGAAACTTCAGGCTTGTGTCTGAACAGCGAAGAAAAGTTACTGGACTTTGTTTGCAGTTTGTCCATTAGATTCTCATTGTTGTTGATGAATGAGAGGAACACATATACAGCAGCCAGAAACTCCTGAATGCTCAGATGCACGAAGCAGTACACCTTTTCCTGGTACAGCACACATTCCTCTTTAAAGAGCTGTGTGCACAATCCTGAGTACACTGAGGCTTCATTGACATCAATGCCAGCCTCTTTCAGGTCTTCTTCATAGAAAATCAGATTGCCCTTCACAAGCTGTTGAAAAGCCAGTTTTCCCAGTGACAGAATGCTCTCTTTATTCCAGTGTGGACCTGTCTCTTCTTTCCCAAGATACTTTTCATTCTTCTGTTTGGTATGAAACTCCACAAGGTGTGAGTACATCTCAGTCAGAGTCTTGGGCATCTCTTCTCTCTTATGTTTCAGCATGTGTTCAAGGACTACTGCAGAAATCCAACAGAAGACTGGAATGTGGCACATGATGTGGAGGCTCCTTGATGTCTTTATGTGTGAGATGATTCTGCTGGCCATGTCCTCATCACTGAATCTCTTCCTGAAGTACTCCTCCTTCTGTGGGTCATTGAACCCTCGTACCTCTGTCACCTGGTCAACACACCCTGAAGGGATCTTATTGGCTGCTGCAGGTCGGGTAGTTATCCAGAGGAGAGCAGAGGGAAGCAGATTTCCCTTGATGAGATTTGTCAGCAGAACATCCACTGAGGTTGACTTTGTGACGTCACAGCATATCTTGTTCTTCTGGAAGTCTAGGGGCAGTCGGCACTCATCCAGACCATCAAAGATGAACAGAACTTTGTACTTGTCGTAGTTGGAGATTCTTGATTCTTTGGTTTCCTTTGAGAAGTGATTGAGAAGTTCAATCAAAGTGTTTTTTTCCCTGTTCATCAAATTCAGCTCCCGAAAAGGGAATGAAAATACAAATTGGACATCCTGATTTGCTTTTCCTTCAGCCCAGTCCAGAATGAACTTCTGCACAGAGACTGTTTTTCCAATGCCAGCGACTCCCTTGGTCAGCACAGTTCTGATAAGTTTGTCATGTCCAGTTAAGGGTTTGAAGATGTCGTTACATTTGATTGCAGTCTCTGGTCTTGCTTGTTTCCTGGTTGTTGTCTCAATCTGTCTCAGCTCATGTTCATTATTGACCTCTCCTGTTCCACCCTCTGTGATGTAGAGCTCTGTGTAGATCTTATTGAGAAGTGTTGGGTTTCCTTGTTTAGCGATCCCCTCAAATACACATTGAAACTTCTACTTTAGATTAGATTTGAGTTCACGTTGGCAAATCACATCAAGCTCATCTGAATCTAGAAATAACACTGAGGATAAAATAAATGCATAAATGTTTTCATAATGCATTACAGACTGGTGTGACTGATTATATTATTATTCTCTCTCTCTCTCTCTCTCTCTCTCTCTCTCTCTCTCTCTCTCTCTCTCTCTCTCTCTCTCTCTCTAAATTAATCACCACAACACATCCCTGCTGCTACTTGATGAGGTCACCAGCCAGGTGTTGTGTTAAGGCAGCTACAATATCATTGAGTTACACAGCTACTTTAGCTGTACTTTAGCTACAGCTTTTAAATGTTTGTTATAAAACAGCATTCAACATGAGGCAGACAGCTCTTACTTTTCTCCAGTGTGTCAGCAAGCTCCTTCTGGTTCATTTTCCTCAGGACGTGCAGTGTGATCTTCATAGCCCCCTCTCTGGCACTCTTCTCCTGCTTCTCATCTTCAGCATCCACCACTTCCTTATCCTGCTTCTGACTCTCAAAGCCTTCTGGGAGTTCTGGACTAAGAATGCTCTTGAACATCTTCAGCTCATTCTTTACAAATGTCATAATATTCTCTTCAAGCAACTGAAATAAATAAAGTAAATAAGTTAAGCAAGAGAATAAATGCTTTCTCATTAACACATGAATGAATGATTGACAGAACAACTTTCCTTGAGGTAAAAAAAAAACAAATGTACATAACAGGACCACATACACTGAATATGGAGGCCAGGTCTGTTTGATGACTCTGGGAAGACTGACCACTGAGAATCTCTGACTCTGATCTCTCCTGTTGGTTTCTGGGGACAAAACATCAGATTACATCTCCTCATCCAGGGAGTGCACACACACACACACACACACACACACACACACACACACACACACACACACACACACACACACACACACACACACACACACACACACACACACACACACACACACACACACAGAGGGAATGTAGTGTTGGTTTAATATTGTTTTAGGACTATGAAAATGGAAAAAAGGATTAGCCTATGGATTATGAAAACAAAAATAAATGGGAAAATAGGAGAGGAGAAATGACTAGAGACAGTTTTGTTTAACTCACTGACCATGACCCATGAGTTCTTCTTACCTTTGTTCACTAGAAAAGTCTCCCTCTCTAAACGTTATAGGAGGATCCATAGACCAGTCACTCTTCATGGACACACAGCTGGGTACAGGGGAGGCTGGTCTCTCCTGCTTGATTGGGCTTCAACACAACAGAGACAAACATTACATCTCTCATCTACTCTGAGCTCAGATGGGGAAACATAAGAAGAGTTTCATTCTAAAACGCTATATATCAATTTTCAGAAATGTTCGTAAATTAGCTTCTAATGTTTAAAGAAATGATCAAATAAATGGTTATGTTTTTTCACTACCTAATCATGGCATGGTGTTGTTCAATGACAGGCATGTGTTTGATTAAAATCAATCACTTAATGGCTTCATTTCAGAGAGACAAATGTTTTTTTTGCTAAATGCTATATATCTGCCTCACTCTCAGAGAAATAAGTAGTACTAATAGATTTTACACAGTTAAATGTAACAAATAACTACATTTTTAATAAAGAACTGTACAAATGATACACATGTGACATCAATATTTAAATATTGTAAAATAATAATTCAATACAGTAATATGAGATCTGTATGTAAAACATTTACATTTGATATTTTAGTCATTTAGCAGATATTTTTTATCCAGGGTCCGGTTTTCCAAAAGCATCTTAAGGCCAAGTTCATCATTAGAACCTTGGTAGGAGCATTGTAAAATCTCTGAGCTGTTTCCCAAAACCATCGTTATTAACGTTGCACTTGAAAACGCTCATATTCTAACACCTGCCTCAGACCACTTGTAGAACAGCCAAGTGCGTCGTTAGATGCTTTTTTGCCCTCTCGCGTCACTTTATACACAGAAGATCTCCGCTAAACATAGAATCACATGGTTTATCCGTCTCTTTGTGACCGCAGATAAATTCAGAACAAAGTTGACTACAAATACAAAGTTGCCAATGTCTTTGCAATTGATTCAAACAAGGGAAGTACACAAATTATGCTTCAAATGAAAACCGAGATGACTGCATTAAAATATAAACAGTAGGCTATAGGCCTATTTCAATCATATTGAAATATATTCCATGTTCAATATATTGAGTTCTATTTTGCTACTTGTAGGCTACTGTCTGTAATTTGTCTCAATATATTTCATGATGTGTAGCCTAACATGTGCCCAATGATGTGCCAAATCTGTGATTTAGTGCATTTTTATTGTGTAAGCACTAGAATAAACTACCTCAATATTTGCAGCCGTAGGTAGTAATATCTTTCTAGAAGCTGATCCATGGTCAGCATTGTGAAATAATTATAATTATAAGGACAGATTTTAATGGAGAAAACTGATCAGAGAGCAGCACTCCCCTTCTTTCGATCCTATCAGTATCGACACATGCTCCACCGGACGTTATGGACGGATATGGAACTCTGACCTGTTCACCGGACGTGCGACCTTGTCCCGAACCTGCTGTTTCGACCCTCTCTCTCTCTCTCTCTCTCCCCCTCTCCTTCTCTCTCTCTACAACACCTGCTGTCTTGACCTCTGAATGCTCGGCTATGAAAAGCCAAATGACATTTACTCCTGAGGTGCTGACGTGTTGCACCCTCTTTAACCACAGTGATTATTATTTGACCCTGCTAGTCATCTATGAACATTTGAAAATCTTGAAAAACGATCTGAACTTAATGGCCATATCCTCTTATATAATCTCCCCCCAGCACAGCCAGAAGAGGACTGGCCACCCCTCAGAGCCTGGTTCCTCTCTAGGTTTCTTCCTAGGTTTCAGCCTTTCTAGGGAGTTTTTCCTAGCCACCGTGCTTCTACATCTGCATTGCTTGCTCTTTGGGGTTTTAGACTGGGTTTCTATATAAGCACTTTGTGAAAACTGCTGATGTAAAAAAGTATATAATTGTGGTACGCATATGAAGCAGACCAGGCCAGGGTTTAGGGTATGAGAAGTCAAAGAAGTAAAAATGACTTCCTTAGTTGTTGGTAAAAAAATGTTTTACTCAGCATTGTTGTTTAAGGGCTCGTAAGTAAGCATTTCACAGTAAGGTCTACACCTGTTGTATTAGGAGCATGTGACAAATCTAATTTGTATTGATTGATTTGTTCATTTTATAAATGTTCTGTCTTTAGTAGTTGAACACATTATTACTTAAACCTCGTGAAAGTGACAAACTGACACGTTTTCATGTTAGTCAAAAACAACTTTATATGGAAGGAGTGTCTTTGATTTGACGGCCTGCACATGCGCAGTTCGGCGTGAGACAACTGCTCGACCTGATGACATGTTTTTACGCATGACCTTCAAATGAAATCAAATGAAATTGTATTTGTCACATGCGCTGAATACAACAGTGGTACACTTTACAGTGAAATGCTTACTTACGAGCCCTTTACCAACAATTTAGTTAAAAAGTAACAAAAATTAGCTAAATAAAAAAAGGAAATAGTAACACAATAAAATAACACTAATGAGGCTATAAGGAGTATCAGTACTGAGTCAATGTCCAGGGTACCAGGTAGTTGAGGTAATAACTAGACTATGTACAAGGAGTACCAGTACTGAGTCAATGTGCAGGGGTACCAGGTAGTTGAAGTAATAACTAGACTATATACAAGGAGTACCAGAACTGAGTCAACGTGCAGCGGTACCAGGTAGTTGAGGTAATAACTAGACTATATACAAGGAGTACCAGTACTGAGTCAACGTGCAGGGGTACCAGGTAGTTGAGGTAATAACTAGACTATATACAAAGAGTACCAGGACTGAGTCAATGTGCAGGGGTACCAGGTAGTTGAGGTAATAACTAGACTATATACAAGGAGTACCAGAACTGAGTCAATGTCCAGGGGTACCTGGTAGTTGAGGTAATATGTACATGTAGATAGGGATAAAAGTGACACGTCAATCAGGATAGAGATTACATCTCCTCATCCAGGGAGTGCACACACACTCACACACACACACACACACACAAACAGGGAATGTTGTGTTTGTTTAATATTGTTTCAGGACTATGAAAATGGAAAAAAGGATTAGTCTACGGATTATGAAAACAACAAAAATAAATGGTAAAATGGGAGAGGAGAAATGACTAGAGACAGTTTGTTTAACCCACTGACCATGACCCATGAGTTCTTCTTACCTTTGTTCACTAGAAAAGTCTCCCTCTCTGAAGTATATAGGAGGATTCATAGACTTGACACTCTTCATGGACACACAGCTGGGTACAGGGGAGGCTGGTCTCTACTGCTTGATTGGGCTTCAACACAACAGAGACAAACATTACATCTCTCATCTACTCTGAGCTCAGATGGGGAAATAAGAATTTCATTCCAAAACGCTATATATCCATTTTCAGAAATGTTCGTAAATTAGCTATTATTGTTGGAAGAAATTATGAAAGAGATTGGTGTTTTTTCACCATCTAGTCATGGCATGGGGTTGTTCAATGACAGACATGTATTTGTTTAAAATCTATCACTTGATGGTTTCATTTCAGAGAGACAAATAATCATGTTTTTTGCAAAATGCTACATATCTGCCTCACTCTCAGAGAAATAAGTAGTACTGCTAGGTTTTACACAGTAATAATATATTTCTGTCTCACTCTCAGAGAAATAAGTAGTACTGCTAGGTTTTACACAGTAAAAATATATATCTGACTCACTCTCAGAGAAATAAGTAGTACTGCTAGGTTTTACACAGTCAAATGTGACGACCGGCTCGATTCAAACTTATGTAGCAAAATTTGAAATTGTGTTTTTTTTTTTACATTGGATAAAAGTAGAGACTCAGCTAGAAAAAGGTATATCATACACTATAGTTGAGGAACAATGGGAAAGTAATTCTGCTTTGAAAGATGATAAACTTGTAACCTCAATTTTGAGAAAATGGCCTTTGAAAGTTTTGGTTCACCTACTGGAGAGCTCTTCTTTATCTACAGTGGTGTTACTTTGGCAGATAATGTCACCCATCTAAATAAATAGTATATATATATTTAGCAGACGGTCTTATCCAGAGCAACTAACAGTTAGTGAGTGCATATGTAGCCGGCGCGGTCTGTTCCTTGCTGACTACTGCGTTGTGTTCCGGTGCACTGAAGACAAGACACTGGCGTACTTGAAGGCACTTTATTGTGTACAACTCTCTCAATCTGTTCAACATCAAAGAGAGAAAATGTTCAAAACTCTACCCTCGACCAGAATCCGCCTCTCCCAGCCGAGTACAATGCAGACTCAGTATAATCACATTCAAAAATACAAGGAATAAAATACAACATAATTGGAAAATAAACATTGCATCTGGTGTATATCTTATGTATGTGTCATTTTGCATGTTATCTCTGCCAAAACTCTGAGCTTTTAGCCTTTACATTAATACTGTGCAACATGACATAAACCATCTTTCAAATAGGTAATACATACAGTAATATGCACGAAGCAACATGTAATCCTTCACATTTGAGCTTTTCAGTGCCATTAAACACTAATCAATACATGAAAACATTTTAAATGAACACATATTTTTAACCTGATATAGGGAATACATACCTGTTCAACATCAAAGAGAGAAAATGTTCAAAACTCTACCCTCGACCAGAATCCGCCTAACATAAAAAGAACAACGTGGCTTCATCACAAGAGGATAGACGATTGCTAACTTACAGCTAAACAAAACACGAGGTTAGCTAAGTTAGCAATTTCTCAAACTCTCAAAAATAGCTAAATTCACGACACAGCTTGATTAAATGTACGCACACTCATCATATAATATACATACAAGTAACTATGTGCACTGAAACATTTTAGTTTTAACAGGTATATCAAGTTTATATCACGCCGAAGTGAACACATACCTCTCCCAGCCGAGTACAATGCAGACTGAGAAAAGCATGACACCCCTCCGCATATAACCAAACCAACTCTAGAGGGCGCACTTACACAACTAACTCTCCCAATATCTGTAGACTACACGAAATGCTGAACAATACAATATTTTGGTGAAATCAACTCACAAAATAAAATAAAAAATAGAAAATGAACGGTTGCAAAAATCTGTAATTCTTTGACCTGTTACATTCACCCCTCTTTAATTTCACCAAAATCCTTCACACTTCGAGGGTGGAAAATAACCAAAAACATATATAGAATAAAACACTTGTCCACTTGGTCCAAGATAGCCCTGGGACTCCATTTCCCATATACAGCGTATAAAGCTACTTACAAAGTAAGTTAAAAGAAAACAGCAGTTGATCAGGCTACTGCCCCTTCTAGTGAATATGATGCCTTATACATCATATGAAATCTTGGAACACTTTCCCTCCAATATGAACATCTCATGACCCAGGTCATACTACTGGTAATAAAGAATATCTTAATCTCAAAGATTTATCTAAAATAAAGAACGGAAAGACAGTGACCTTCTGACTCCTGTAACAAAACCCTTGGTGAGTGGTTTTTGCACCATGTTCTCTATCAAGCGATCGACTGCCTTAACAACCCTGCCAGTACGTGTTCTGACAACCTGACTTTCAAACCCTTGTACTTGGGAGGGTATCTGACTATCAGTCAGTGTAACAGGTGAATTGACGTCCGAAGACCCTGTCTCATCTAAGTCAGGAACATCAATTGGGGCAACAGAGTCAGTGTCAGTCATGTGCAAATCAGGGGGGTCACTGGAATCCGACAAGTCTCTCACAGGTGAGTATTCATTTTCCCCTTGGCCTCTGACCTCTTTAGACTGGGCTCTCGTGGGTGTCCGTTGAACAGACTTCCTGGACAGAGAGTGGGGCATCTCATTCTCCATCTCAGACTCATCAGCTTCTCCAATAGACTCAGAGTCAGAGGATGCGTTCAACCATGAACATGTACGGTCCTCAGAAGCATCTACTGCTAGGCCACTCAAAGCATCAACAGAAGGAGGCTGAAACTCACTGGCCACATCCGAGGCAGCTCCATTCGTCTCTTCATCGCTTTGTTCTGGCACGGGCAAGAAGCTCACGTCCAACATCAAATTCCGATGAACAACTTTTGTTTTCCCACTTTCGTCTCTGACTTTGTAAACGTGAGTCTGAGGGTTCCGGTCTATGATGGTATACATAGTGGCTTCCCACTTATCCGCTAACTTCCTCTTCCCCCTCTCTGCTTTATTAGCTAACAAAACTCGGTCGCCAACGTTCAAGTGGGTTCCACGAACTCTCTTGTTGTAGCCATCAGCTTGATGTTGCTGTCCTTTCCTTGCATGCTGCTGAGCTATGTCGGCAGCCACATGGAGGTTCGCCATCAGTTTCTCTGCATAGGTCTTATAATTCACCACGACTGGATCCCTCAATACTTGTTTGAAGACCATGTCTACTGGGAGTCTGGGGACTCGACCATACATCAAATAGAATGGAGGATATCCAGTTGTTTCATGAGTGGTGGCATTATACGCAAAAGTCAAAGTCTGTATCTGTTGGGCCCAGTGTTGCTTAGCTGTCAGGGGTAGGGCACGCAACATACTGCCAAGTGTCCTATTGAACCTTTCGGTTTGCCCATTTCCCATGGGATGATATGCTGTTGTGTGTGTTTTCATAATCCCTGTGAGGCTGAGGAGTTCAGATATGAGTTTGCTTTCAAAATTGGCCCCTTGATCAGAATGTATTCGCTCTGGGAAACCGTAGATGCAGAATACGTTATCCCATAACTTCTTTGCTATTTGCTTTGCAGTTTGGTTTACGCAGGGAAAGGCTTGAGCCAATTTTGTAAAGTGGTCTGTTATGACTAACACATCGACAGATCTTTGCTTACAGTCCTCAGCACTCCAAAAATCAATGCACACCAGCTCCATGGGTGCCGAAGTGCGAATGCTCTCCAATGGAGCTCGGGCAGCTGGTTCAGGGGTCTTTGCAAGGATACAGCGTTGGCAGCATTTCACATATTCCTTGATGTCTCTTCCCATTTGCGGCCAGAAGAAACGCTGTCGGGCGAGGTGTGCTGTTCTAGCCTGCCCTTGATGCCCAGCGAAATCATGCACACCAGCGAGAGCTTTGGCCTTCAAGCTAGCAGGCAGCACAAACTGATACCTCTTCTCTCTGCTTAATGGGTCTTTGGTTACCCTATATAGGACTCCGTCCTGGACTTTTAGATGATGCCACTGCTTGCACAGTGTCTGGGTCGTAAGAGCTAACCTCCTCCTCCCTCGCCTAGGTGGTGGCTCACCCCTCTGAATGAGTGGCAGGACTTCCCTGATAACTGGATCTATTTCCTGGCTGTGCCTCAGCTCGCCGAGGGAGAGGGCTGGAAGTGTGTCTTGTTCTGAGGGCACCGCCTGGGGAAGAACATTGAGAAACTGTGTTGCTCTTATCTCTGCTCCCCTTTCCCACTCTACATGAGCTTCACAAGCAGATTTGACATGAGAGGGTTCTTGACTGCCGGCCAGCCTGTCTTGAGTGGGGTCCATAGTTACACAGCACCCTGCATCAAGTGCCTGGAGACACTGGGTCTTACTCCGGAAGAGATCTTGGACTTTCTCCTCTTTGGTTCCCTCCGCCTCGGCCAAAAGACTTCCATAGGGCTCACTGATCAACCTTTGGCTCACTGATTTAGCAAACGGATCTCTACTCAGGGCATCTGCCACAATGTTCTTTACCCCGGGAATGTGTTTGATACTGAAGGTGTAGGGGGAAAGCTTTGCCACCCACCTCTGTTCGCAAGCGTCAAGTTTTGGTTTGGTCATTATATAGGTCAAAGGATTATTGTCGGTCCACACTGTAAAAGTGTGGCCTTTCAACCAGTGGCTGAATTTTTCACAAACACTCCATTTGAGCGCCAAGAACTCCAGTCGGTGAGCAGGATACCTCTTTTGTGAGCCAGTGAGGGTCTTGCTGGCAAAGGCGATCGGGCGTGCCTTCGTTTCTCCTTCTGGTATCTGGGACAGAACTGCCCCAAGGCCATCAAGAGACGCATCAATGGACAAAACCAAGGGCTTAGAAAAGTCTGGATGGCTAAGGACCACACAATTCAGGAGCTTCTCCTTAAGGCCGGCGAAAGCGGAATCGCAGTCAAGGGTCCAATCCGCAGGTTTGAGCTTCCTGTAGACTCCCGCATTCTGACTGTACTTCCCGGCCTTTCCTCTCCGTTTCTGGCCAGCTGTGAGAGCAAACAGGGGTTTTGCGATGGAGGAGCAATTTGGTATGTAGTGTTGGTAATAAAATACCATCCCCAGGAACGACTTCACTCTGCGAACTGAAGGAGTGCAGCCGTCATCTTCCATCAAGTCCCTCTTTGACATTTTGGTGATGACCTCGACCTTCTCTGGGTCAACAGCAACACCGTCACTGTCAACGATGTGTCCGAGAAACTTCACAGATCTCCGCAACAAATGGCATTTTTTTGGACTCATCTTTAGATTGTGCTCCCGTAGCCTCTGGAAAACAACCTCTAATCTGCTGAGGGCCTGCTGTTCATTGGGGGCAAATATCAAGAGATCATCTAGGTAGCACAAGAGACTGCTGAAGTTAAGATCGCCAAAGATACTCATCATCATCCTCATGAAGGACGCTGGACTGTTGCAAAGCCCCTGTGGCATTCTGTTATACTCGTGCAGGCCTAATGGTGTTGTGAAGGCGGTATACTTTTGTCCTCCTCATGCATGGGCAAGTTATAAAATCCAGACGTGAGGTCCATGGTGCTGAAGACAGCATTACCGCCAAGGGCAGCCAAGCAGTCCGATTGATGGGGCAAAGGATGAGCATCCTTGATAGTTCTTGCATTCAGCCACCGAAAGTCTGTGCATATCCGGAGGTCGCCATTTTTCTTCCAAACCATCACGAGTGGAGAAGCATATTCACTCATTGATTTCCGTATGATTTCCTGTTCCTCCATCTCGGTGAGAACTTGGCGCAGCTTTTGATAGTGAGCTGGCGGCACTCTGCGATATGGAAGACGGAAGGGACGGTCGTCAGTGAGGCGGATCCTATGGGCAAAGCCCTTGGCTTCTCCACAGTCAAGATTATGCTTTGAAAATATATCCTGATATTTCTCCAGCAATGTCACAAGTTGGAGCTTGGTGGAGGGGCTCGCTTCACAATGATCAATGTCGACATTTCCTAGACCAGACTTCTGCAGTCTGTCTTTCAGGTCACCGTTGTCGTCCTGTTTCACATGAGTCACTCCAACAGAGCCAGCATCACTCTGACAGGAACCCTGGAACAGTGTGAGATCTTCAGCTGCAACACAAGTAGAGACGTCCGCAAGCTTGCTGTTCCTTTTCAGTGTGAGTGGTTTGTCTGAGATATTAGTGATTTTCATGGGAGTCCAGCCATCTCCCCATAGCGGTGTGACCACTCTCCCCACCATAATGCCCCGAGGCACGCACCTGGAGGTTGTAGGCTCCACCATAACTGTACTCCCAGGTGACTTGGGTATATTACTTGGCAGTCTTCCCCACAGCAGGTACTCTTGTTTGGGAAGGAGAGTCACCGCCTGAGTTAGCTTCACTGTCCCTACTTTTCCTGGGACATCTTCACCCCTCCATCTTGTGAGATTGGTCATCATTTCTAGAAACTGTTCGCCATCTGGAGACCCTTTTGTGTTGCTCGAGATAAGTGTCCAATAACTGTTCTCGTTTTTCAGCTGATGCAGTACACGTTTCAACATGTTGGTGCCTACTATTATGTCGTCTTTCTGACCAGTGATCACCAGAACTGGGACCATGCACTTTACCCCATACAGACTTAGTTCCATGTCATACATGCACTTGGGGCGCACTTGTACTCCTCCACAGCCAACAAGGATGATATGCTGTGAGAGTTCTTGATGTGGGGTCAAGACGCTATCCGATAGTAGTCTCTGCTCTGCCTCTTCACTTATCGTGCAGGCCATTGAGCCTGTATCGAGGAGCCCTTGCAACTGAGCACAGCCATTAACTGTCACCGGTGCGTGAAATAACTCACTGAACGTCTCAACTCTGTGAATATTCTGAACAATTACCGTGCAATTATCAGACATTGCTTTACAGACATTGACATACATCTCCTTCAATTCTTCACTTTCTTCAAGGGTTGAATCTTCAACGCTCACACATCCCCTTTCCGTATGTGAGCTATCTAGTTTAAACTGGCTCCACCTTGCTCAGAGTTAGGTGGTGTGTGCGCTAACTGTGGCTGAGCGTTAATTCTTGGCCGGCGCTGTTGGCATTCTCTCTTCCAGTGGCCGGGCTTGTAACAGCCCATACAGAGGTTCGCCTGTCTACAGTGTGCAGTAGTTGAGTGTTCGGCAGACTGACAGACTTTACATCTACTCTGAACAATGGCTGCTGGCCCCCTGCTTGGTGGCACGACTGCTGTTGTGTGTGCCGTCTGCTCTAGCACACGGTTCAGCAAGCCAATGAGAGACTGCATGCAGATGCTCTCTGTCTGAGGAGAGGATGGAAGCCCCATTGCCTTTGGGTAACCAGTAAGGTCTGTTGGGTTTTCAGCAGCGACTGTCTCTGTAGTTAATGCCTGAGCATGTGCACCAATGTTCTTTGGCCGATAAGATTTGGCTTGACACATTATTCTAGCCTCTCTCTGATGTTCAACAAGGTGTTCCTGAACCTCATTTGCTGTCCACTTTTCAGCTGTTTTGCACTTTAGAACACTTGCAAGAGCGGGGTCGGGACAGTGTTTCACCAGCATCATTGTGACTTCGTGAGAGGGGTCCTCAATGTTTCGCCCCTGCCTTCTCAGACACTCATCTGCGACATCCACAGCCTTGTTCAAGCGTATCCAATAGTCCATGGGACTTTCTCCGGCCAGAGGAAGTGTGTTATAGAAATCAGCTAAAGGCATAGAGGAGTAGGTTAACTCACTGAAATGTTGTTTCAGAATATCAAAGACGAGCTTGGAGTTCTCAGCTGGCTGCAGCGATGGCATACTGCGCAGGGTAACTTTAACAATGTCTCTAGCCTTTCCCATTAGTCTTGACATTATCTCCTGGGAGTGCTCTTGCGGGTGTACACCCCTCTTATTCAGGTAAACGCTCATAATCTCTTCCCACTCATGCACTGTGTGTTTGTCTGTTCCATCACCCCTGAAGTACGGCGGCTCTTTGACATCTGTCTTCATGACTAACTTTACTCCTGTCATGTTCAAATCAGACTGTCCATATCCTAAGTTCAGGCTAGGCGTAGGAGTGGTTTGGTTATCTGCACTACCAACAGATCTCTGTAATTGGCTAGCAATGTTCTCTCCTATTTCATGAGCTAACTGTGTGATGAGACTCCCTAGGTCTGCAGAACTCACATGTGAACTAGACACTGGCTGACGTGGAGAATGTTCATCTGTTTGGGTGTGAGTGTATGAAAATGCAGGACAGCCCACTGAACTAACGCTGCTTGCAATGTCTGGAGCATCTCCTAAGCTACGCATGTGTGGTGCGGGGGAATATTCATCAGTGCGTAAGCGTGTGGACGAGAGTACAGGTCTGCCTAGTATACCAGCACCCCTAACCGGCGTGCTCTCCACCATACTCATAAACCTGCCCCTCCCCAGGCTTACCCCTGCAGCATCTCCAACACTAAATGGTGTCTGCGCATCCTTACCATCAGTCATTTTTTTTTATTTTTTTTTAAAATAGAAAGTTGTAATAGACTATGGTAATGATATGTGAATCAACAGAACATGTGAATATGGAGAAAAAAAATGTAAAATGATATAAGTAGCTGAGGTAAGCAATTAAGAGCTACAATTTACACATTAATGTTTGGCCTTATACTTGTCAACGTTCCGAAGAGGTTCCTACTCGTCACAGCAACCACCGGCGATCACCCTGGCGATGATCTGAAGCGAAGATATCCGGGTCACGGCACCAATGTAGCCGGCGCGGTCTGTCTTGTTGCCGACTACTGCGTTGTGTTCCGGTGCACTGAAGACAAGACACTGGCGTACTTGAAGGCACTTTATTGTGTACAACTCTCTCAATCTGTTCAACATCAAGGAGAGAAAATGTTCAAAACTCTACCCTCGACCAGAATCCGCCTCTCCCAGCCGAGTACAATGCAGACTCAGTATAATCACATTCAAAAATACAAGGAATAAAATACAACATAATTGGAAAATAAACATTGCATCTGGTGTATATCTTATGTATGTGTCATTTTGCATGTTATCTCTGCCAAAACTCTGAGCTTTTAGCCTTTACATTAATACTGTGCAACATGACATAAACCATCTTTCAAATAGGTAATACATACAGTAATATGCACGAAGCAACATGTAATCCTTCACATTTGAGCTTTTCAGTGCCATTAAACACTAATCAATACATGAAAACATTTTAAATGAACACATATTTTTAACCTGATATAGGGAATACATACCTGTTCAACATCAAGGAGAGAAAATGTTCAAAACTCTACCCTCGACCAGAATCCGCCTAACATAAAAAGAACAACATGGGCTTCATCACAAGAGGATAGACGATTGCTAACTTACAGCTAAACAAAACACGAGGTTAGCTAAGTTAGCAATTTCTCAAACTCTCAAAAATAGCTAAATTCACGACACAGCTTGATTAAATGTACGTACACTCATCATATAATATACATACAAGTTACTATGTGCACTGAAACGTTTTAGTTTTAACAGGTATATCAAGTTTATATCACGCCGAAGTGAACACATACCTCTCCCAGCCGAGTACAATGCAGACTGAGAAAAGCATGACACCCCTCCGCATATAACCAAACCAACACTCTAGAGGGCGCACTTACACAACTAACTCTCCCAATATCTGTAGACTACACGAAATGCTGAACAATACAATATTTTGGTGAAATCAACTCACAAAATAAAATACGGTTGCAAAAATCTGTAATTCTTTGACCTGTTACATGTATATATATATATATATAAATATAATGTGTAAAACTAGCAGTGTGAATGTTAAAACAATAAATGTTATAGAATAAGAGTTTTATTTTTCGAAGTATTGACCTTGGGAGAATATCTTTTTAGTATTTAGTATTTTTCAAAATTGTTATTACACGACAAGTTCAAGCCAATTTTGTCTGCATTTTCAAAACTCGGAAGGCATGGTTTTGCAGATAAATGAGTAAAAGTGAACTACACTCTTAAAAGAAAAGCTTCCTGTAGGATCCTTTAGGATAATATAAGGTAAAAAATATACTTTAAGATTAATTTCCAAGCCTATACTCTTCCATCAGCTCGTTGTTGAACCGTTGTAGACTTCAGGGGTTCTTTGAAGAAGCCTTTTCAAAAGAGGGGTTCGGTTTGGAACCAGCAGCGCCCTCATGAGTAAAGGGCGCTCGAGCGCAGAATTCAAATTGAGACCGTTGGTCAAAAGACAACTGGAAGCGGGAAGCGCGCGGATGGTTGGAGAGACGCGACCAATAAGAGATGACTTGCAACGGATTGACGTGAAAGGTGAGTGATACCTTAGCTATTCGCTAGCTAAGATAACAATTCATCAAACTACTATCAAATAACTAAAAAACAATACATGATGTAATGTACTCTTGGTTTTTCATCAGCTAGCCAAGCTACATAGCCTGTAATGTTAGCTGGTAATTGTTGTATAAATGTTGGTACGTTTTAGCTAACGTTAGCTACAGTAGCTAGCTAGTTAAAGTTACTGTAACGTTAGCTAACTTTAGCTAGCTAGACTCAATATTGAGAAATTGTAGTCATTTAAACCCATGATATACTTTCTCACCATCTCCCTCCATCCTTCTCCCGTTAGTACCTGGCTTATCCTGCCCCTGTCCAGTTAAGTGGTGGAGAGTTTGGGAGCTGTGAGCTCTGATAGAGAAATGTATCAACCACCACGAACAGGTAAGACAGACACACACACACACAGATGACCCAATGTAGATTATGTTCGACTTGACAAAAAGAAGAATACATAAAACAGATCAGATTAGTTAGATGCATTTGATATTGAATACTCATGTTGTTTATGTTGTGTTTGTGTCTAATTGATGTCGTTCAGGTTGGTGTATTGGGGCGGATTGTTCTGTCCTCTGTATTTCAGACCAAAGCAAGACAATGTTTAAAACTCACTATGGATCTACTAACAGGTTAGCCTCTATAAAGTATTTGGATGTATTTGAAGTGTGATTATAGTGTGTTCTGTGTTACTCCTTTGTCAATCCAATACTAACTGAATAGTGAATGAATGTATTTACAGTGAATCAATCAATCAATCAATACAGTGTTTGAACAAAATTCAACTCCAGTTGAAGAACTGGGACAAGCTACAGATCTCATTGTGGGGTAGGCCACATGTTATGAAGATGGTTAAAGCTCCTAAACGGAATTACGTCATCAGCATGTTTCCACTGTCCATACCTGCCTACACCTTTAACACCATAGACAAAATGATTCATTTGGACTATTAAAAGGGCCAGGATGAACCAAGCTAGATTACAGGTAAAGACTTAGAAGGGAGGATTAAAGCTCCCTAACATGTAATTATAGCAAGAAGCCTTTATAACTGCCCAAATAGGCTCTTTATTGAGAACTCTAATAGGCCAATTTGGGTTGACATGGAAGAAGAACTTAATGCCCCATTTGGAGCATCATATTATCTGAGTCAACACTTAAATGTGGGACTGCAGAATCCCATATTATAAGAGACAGACATCTTCACCATTCCTGACAAGCTCTGCTTCTTTATGGAACAACCATAAATACAAATTAGGAGGAAAGGTGGTTGTCTGGAAAGAGTGGGATAGGTTTTGTTTTAGCCTCATCACTAATACATTTCACTTTTGCGCTATGTGTCAACTTTTATTTGAGTGTGGCTGTGGAAGACTGGTCCCTTGATGATGTCTGCAAGTGGCTGAGTACCAATGATCTCCATGATTCCATCCCATCATTCCAAGGTTCACAATCTTTCTGAAGAATGCCAACTCTATTAAATTGTCCACTTTGCAACGAGCAAACTTTCTCTGTGTCCAGACGACTCACACACATCGGCCTCTATCACCAGCATGAACCACATTTTCTAATTACCTGTGGACATAATGGGTGTGGGAAAACAAATAGATGTTTCAGCGCCTATCGGTCACACATCTACCAAAACCACAGAGCTTTTAAGCGCCAACTTAGATGAGAATTGCCCTCATGATGAATTTGAGACTGGGACTGATCCCATTGAAGATGACATGAGTGATGTAGAGAGTCTGCCAGAGGCTGAATATGTTCAAGCCACAGAGATCAACACTGAGCAGCTAATTGAAGGTCTCAAAATCAATATCTGTCTTTTTATTTTGAAAATCAGGAAAGAACACTGCATCCCAGTTACGGTACAGAATAGCATTGTTGAGGACCTCAGAACCATTTTTGATGCATTTATGACAGGTTTCCCTCAGGTTTCATCTTACAAATAAGCAAATAAACGTGGATGAAGATGGGACTTGCTTAACAACTCTGCAGTATTTGAGGAATGCATTAGATGCATAAGCTCTGAGTGGATGCTGGAGCATTACTGTGTGAAAGAATTGGGCATGGTCCGGCCAATTGAAGTACCACTGAGCAACAAAGAAGGTTATAAAACAAGGTCATTTCAACACAGCTACATAGTACCCAGGGTATATTAATATAAAGAGACATGAGACAAAAAAATCATAATGAAACAGATTAAATGGACAGGGGGGACCTGATCCTAGATCAGCACTCCTCCTCTGGGAAACTGCATGTATGAAACCGAACACATAGTCGTAGTCTAGTTACAGCAGGTGTTTACTGCCATCTAGTGGAAGATACCAATAAAACACTTTATTATCAGGGTGGGGAGACAGTTGAGCTGAAACAGAAAGTAAATGTGTTCTTTTGTACAGGATCCATTTTAAGACGACATAGCAGAAAACACGATATGGAGAGAACAAAAAAATAAAGTGAGTATTTCTAAGTATTTCTGAATAATAATCTAAGCCTATAACTTCAGTTTATTGTTGTAGCCTTGTTATTATGCAATTAATAAATGGCCGTGTTTAGTTAATTCAATTGGAAGTTATCAAAAATAACCTGGCTGTTGTTGACAAGCATGGGCCTATTCAGTTCATATCCATATTATTAATATTTGATTCATTGATTGAAATTACGACCCCATTCTCAGTAGCCTATTCCAGCAGACTACTGGGCAACAGAAGCACTTCCTACCTCAAAATCGCCTTGCTATTCATGTTAAATAAATTAATCTGTCAATTTGAACTAAGCAAGCTGCTAAATCATTCAGCTTACATCTTGCCTACATGTTGCCCAGGCTACTGGAGGCTGTCTGAAATAAGATGTAGGCCTATCAGGGGCTACGTTTTGGCCTAGTTTTCAGGCCTTGTTGGTGGGTTTTGAGTAGGCATTGGGCTAGAAAAAGTAATTGCATTAAATAACCTGACTGTTTGGATGCGTCTGTTAGTTAATGTTTTATTTCTAAGAGATAATGAATAAAAGAGAACAATTGACATTCAATAATTAGTTGTCACTGTGTTCACCACAACCAACATGCTTGATCTCATGTTTAGGGGTCAGTGCTCAAATGGGTCTCTCTGGATCGAGAGAGGAGGAGGGCCCTGCCTCTAAAATGAGTCTCTCTGGAGAGAGAGAGGAGGGGATCCCTGCCTCTAAAATGAGTCTCTCTGGGGAGAGAGAGGAGGGGGACCCTGCCTCTAAAATGAGTCTCTCTGGATCGAGAGAGGAGGAGAGCCCTGCCTCTAAAATGAGTCTCTCTGGGGAGAGAGAGGAGGGGGGCCCTGCCTCTAAAATGAGTCTCTTTGGTGAACATGACACCAAAACTAAGAGGTGAGCTGAAAGTATTGTTTAAGAATTTATATTAGAAAATGCTATATAGGAGAAAAGAAAATCACATTTGTGATTTTTCATCAGAAATGATTACTAATAGGTACCTTCAATGTAACTATTGTAGATTTGAGATGTGATTTAAAACCATTGTTTAGCTGGAATGTAATGTTCGTATCCTGTATATTTGACTGTGATACGTGGTTGTCTCACCTAGCTACATTAAGATGAATGCATTTACAGATGCCATATCTTAATTTTATCCAGTTTCTCACAGCAGGAACATAATCCTGCAGCAACAGCAAATGTGTATTTTTAGGTGGATTATAATTAAGGGATATTTTCTGTAGGGGTTCATACATTTTTCATCAGGGAAAATCAAGTCTGACATTTTAAAGTGGAAATTACACACTTTAGACACCTTTATAAAGCCTTGTAGTGGTTTAATAATTTATTTAAGCAATAAAAGCTAATTGACCAACATTTCTGAAAATGGATATATAGCGTTTTGGAATGAAACTCTTGTTTCCCCATCTGAGCTCATAGTAGATGAGAGATGTAATGTTTGTCTCTGTTGTGTTGAAGTCCAATCAAGCAGGAGAGACCAGCCTCCCCTGTACCCAGCTGTGTGTCCATGAAGAGTGACCGGTCTATGGTTCATCCTATATTCTTCAGAGAGGTAGACTTTTCTAGTGAACTAAGGTAAGAAGAACTCATGGGTCATGGTCAGTGAGTTAAACAACACTGTCTCTAGTCATTTTACCATTTATTTTTGTTGTTTTCATAATCCATAGGCTAATCCTTTTTTCCATTTTCATAGTCCTGAAACAATATTAAACAAACACAACATTCCCTCCCTGTGTGTGTGTGTGTGTGTGTGTGTGTGTGTGTGTGTGTGTGTGTGTGTGTGTGTGTGTGTGTGTGTGTGTGTGTGTGTGTGTGTGTGTGAGTGTGTGTGCACTCCCTGGATGAGGAGATGTAATCTCTATCCTGATTGCCTAGTCACTTTTAACCCTACCTACATGTACATATTACCTCAACTACCTGGTACCCCTGCACATTGACTCAGTACTGGTACTCCTTGTATATAGTCTAGTTATTACCTCAACTACCTGGTACCCTGCACATTGACTCAGTACTGGTACTCCTTGTATATAGTCTAGTTATTACCTCAACTACCTGGTACCCTGCACATTGACTCAGTACTGGTACTCCTTGTATATAGTCTAGTTATTACCTCAACTACCTGGTACCCCTGCACATTGACTCAGTACTGGTACTCCTTGTATGTAGTCTAGTTATTACCTCAACTACCTGGTACCCTGCACATTGACTCAGTACTCCTTATAGCCTCATTATTATTATTTTATTATGTTACTATTTCCTTTTTTTATTTAGCTAATTTTTGTTCCTTTTTAACTAAATTGTTGGGAAAGGGCTCGTAAGTAAGCATTTCACGGTAAAGTGTACCACTGTTGTATTCGGCGCATGTGACATACAATTTCATTTAATTTAATTTGAAGGTCATGCGTAAAAACATGTCATCAGGTCGAGCAGTCGTCTCATGCCGAACGGTCGTCTCATGCCGAACTGCGCATGTGCAGGCCGTCAAATCAAAGGCACTCCTTCCATATAAAGTTGTTTTTGACTAACATGAAAACGTGTCAGTTTGTCACTTTCACGAGGTTGAAGTAATAATGTGTTCAACTACTAAAGACAGAACATTTATAAAATGAACAAATCAATCAATCCAAATTAGATTTGTCACATGCTCCTAATACAACAGGTACCTTACTGTGAAATGCTTACTTACGAGCCCTTAACCAACAATGCTGAGCAAAAAATGTTTTACTAACAACTAAGGAAGTCATTTTTACTTCTTTGACTTCTCAAACCCTAAACCCTGGCCTGGTCTGCTTCATATGTGTACCACAATTATATATTTTTTTACATCAGCAGTTGTCACAAAGTGCTTATATAGAAACCCAGTCTAAAACCCCAAAGAGCAAGCAATGCAGATGTAGAAGCACGGTGGCTAGGAAAAACTCCCTAGAAAGGCAGGAACCTAGGAAGAAACCTAGAGAGGAACCAGGCTCTGAGGGGTTGCCAGTCCTCTTCTGGCTGTGCTGGGGGGAGATTATTAGAGGATATGGCCATTCAGTTCAGATCATTTTTCAAGATTTTAAAATGTTCATAGATGACCAGCAGAGTCAAATAATAATCACTGTGGTTATAGAGGGTGCAACACGTCAGCACCTCAGGAGTAAATGTCAGTTGGCTGTTCATAGCCAAGCATTCAGAGGTCAAGACAGCAGGTGTTGTAGAGAGAGAGAAGGAGAGGGAGAGAGAGAGAGGGTCGAAACAGCAGGTTCGGGACAAGGTCGCACGTCCGGTGAACAGGTCAGAGTTCCTTATCCGCAGGCAGACCAGTAGAAACTGGATCAGCAGCACGACAAGGTATCACGTCCGGTGGAGCATTACATTTACATTTTAGTCATTTAGCAGACGCTCTTATCCAGAGCGACTTACAGTTAGTGAGTGCATACATTTTTATTTTTATTTTTATACTGGCCCCCCGTGGGAAACGAACCCACAACCCTGGCGTTGCAAACGCCATGCTCTATCAACTGAGCTACATCCCTGCCGGCCATTCCCTCCCCTACCCTGGACAACGCTGGGCCAATTGTGCGCCGCCCCATGGGTCTCCCAGTCGCGGCCGGCTACGACAGAGCCTGGATTCGAACCAGGATCTCTAGTGGCACAGCTAGCACTGCGATGCAGTGCCTTAGACCACTGCGCCACTCGGGAGCATGTATCGATACTGATAGGATCGAAAGAAGGGGAGCGCAGCTCTCGGATCAGTTTTGTCCATTAAAATCTTTCCTTAACATTATAATTATTTCACAATACTGACCACGGATCAGCTTCTAGAAAGATATTATTACCTACGGCTGCAAATATTGAGGTAGTTTATTCTAATGCTTACACAATACAAATGCACTAAATCACAGATTCGGCACATCATTGGGCACATGTTAGGCTACACATCATGAAATATATTGAGACAAATTACAGACCGTAGTCTACAAGTAGCAAAATAAAACTAAATATATTGAACATTGAATATATTCCAATATGATTGAAATAGGCCTATAGCCTACTGTTTATATTGTAATGCAGTCATCTCGGTTTTCATTTGAAGCATAATTTGTGTACTTCCCTTGTGTGAATCAATTACAAAGACATTGGCAACTTTGTATTTGTAGTCAACTTTGTTCTGAATTTATCTGCGGTCACAGAGAGACGGATAAACCATGTGATTCTATGTTTAGCGGAGATCTTCTGTGTATAAAGTGACGCGAGAGGGCAAAAAAGCATCTAACGACGCACTTGGCTGTTCTACAAGTGGTCTGAGGCAGGTGTTAGAATATGAGCGTTTTCAAGTGCAACGTTAATAACGATGGTTTTGGGAAACAGCTCAGAGATTTAACAATGCTCCTACGAAGGTTCTAATGATGAACTTGGCCTTAAGATGCTTTTGGAAAACCGGACCCTGGATAAAAAACATCTGCTAAATGACTAAAATATCAAATGTAAATGTTTTACATACAGATCTCATATTACTGTATTGAATTATTATTTTACAATATTTAAATATTGATGTCACAAGTGTATCATTTGTACAGTTCTTTATTAAAAATTTAGTTATTTATTACATTTAACTGTGTAAAATCTAGCAGTACTACTTATTTCTCTGAGAGTAAGGCAGATATATAGCAATTTGCAAAAAAAAACATTTGTCTCTCTGAAATGAAGCCATTAAGTGATCGATTTTAAACAAACACATGTCTGTCATTGAACAACCCCCTGCTATGATTAGATAGTGAGAAAACACAACCATTTATTTGATAATTTCTTTAAACAAATAGAAGATCATTTACAAACATTTCTGAAAATGGATATATAGCATTTTGGAATGAAACTCTTCCTCTGTTTCCACATCTGAGCTCAGAGTAGATGAGAGATGTAATGTTTGTCTCTGTTGTGTTGAAGTCCAATCAAGCAGGAGAGACCAGCCTCCCCTGTACCCAGCTGTGTGTCCATGAAGAGTGACCGGTCTATGCATCATCCCATATCCTTTAGAGAGGGATACTTTTCTAGTGAACAAAGGTAAGAAGAACTCATGGGTCATGGTCAGTGAGTTAAACAACACTGTCTCTAGTCATTTCTCCTCTCCCATTTTCCCATTTCTTTTTGTTGTTTTCATAATCCATAGGCTAATACTTTTTTCAATTTTCATAGTCCTAAAACAATATTAAACAAACACAACATTCCCTCCCTGTGTGTGTGTGTGTGTGTGTGTGTGTGTGTGTGTGTGTGTGTGTGTGTGTGTGTGTACTCCCTGGATGAGGAGATGTAATCTCATCTTTTGTCCACAGAAACCAACAGGAGATATCAGAGTCAGAGATTCTCAGTGGTCAGTCTTCACAGAGTCATCAACCAGATGAGAAGCAGGAGAGCAGTGCCAGAGAGGGGGCTCTGAAGATCACACTGCACGTCCTGAGGAAAATGAACCAGAAGGAGCTTGCTGACACACTGGATAAAAGTAAGAGCTGTCTGCCTCATGTTGAATGCTGTTTTAGAACATTTAAAAGCTGTAGCTAAAGTACAGCTAAAGTAGCTGTGTAACTCAATGATATTGTAGCAGCCTTAACACAACACCTAGTGACCTCATCAAGTAGCAGCAGGGATGTGTTGTGTTGTGTTGTTTTTGTGTAGAGAGAGAGAGAGAGAGAGAGAGAGAGAGAGAGAGAGAGAGAGAGAGAGAGAGAGAGAGAGAGAGAGAGAGAGAAGAAAATTATTTTATTTATACAGACAGTTAAACGAAGAAATGATTATAATTTAAAATTTTATAACAGTCCTAGAATACTGTAGGCATTAAAACAGACGTAATATTAATATCCTTATATCCTTAATATATATTTCTTCATTCAGATGAGCTTGCTGTGATTTGCCAACGTGAACTCAAATCTAATCTAAAGAAGAAGTTTCAATGTGTATTTGAGGGGATCGCTAAACAAGGAAACCCAACACTTCTCAATAAGATCTACACAGAGCTCTACATCACAGAGGGTGGAACAGGAGAGGTCAATAATGAACATGAGCTGAGACAGATTGAGACAACAACCAGGAAACAAGCAAGACCAGAGACTGCAATCAAATGTAACGACATCTTCAAACCCTTAACTGGACAAGACAAACGTATCAGAACTGTGCTGACAAAGGGAGTCGCTGGCATTGGAAAAACAGTCTCTGTGCAGAAGTTCATTCTGGACTGGGCTGAAGGAAAAGCAAATCAGGATGTCCAATTTGTATTTTCATTCCCTTTTTCGGGAGCTGAATTTGATGAAAAAGGAAAAACACACTTTCATTGAACTTCTCAATCACTTCTCAATGGAAACCAAAGAATCAAGAATCTCCAACTACAACAAGTACAAAGTTCTGTTCATCTTTGATGGTCTGGATGAGTGCCGACTGCCCCTAGACTTCCAGAAGAACAAGATCTGTTGTGACGTCACAGAGTCAACCTCAGTGGATGTTCTGCTGACAAATCTCATCAAGGGAAATCTGCTTCCCTCTGCTCTCCTCTGGATAACTACCCGACCTGCAGCAGCCAATAAGATCCCTTCAGTGTGTGTTGACCAGGTGGCAGAGGTACGAGGGTTCAATGACCCACAGAAGGAGGAGTACTTCAGGAAGAGATTCAGTGATGAGGACCTGGCCAGCAGAATCATCTCACACATAAAGACATCAAGGAGCCTCCACATCATGTGCCACATTCCAGTCTTCTGTTGGATTTCTGCAACAGTCCTTGAACACATGTTGAGTACAGACAAGAGAGAAGAGATGCCCAAGACTCTGACTGAGATGTACTCACACCTTGTGGTGTTTCATACCAAACAGAAGAATGAAAAGTATCTTGGGAAAGAAGAGACAGGTCCACACTGGAATGAAGAGATCATTCTGTCACTGGGAAAACTGGCTTTTCAACAGCTTATGAATGGTAATCTGATTTTCTATGAAGAAGACCTGAAAGAGGCTGGCATTGATGTCAATGAAGCCTCAGTGTACTCAGGATTGTGCACACAGCTCTTTAAAGAGGAATGTGGGCTGTACCAGGACAAGGTGTACTGCTTTGTGCATCTGAGCATTCAGGAGTTTCTGGCTGCTGTATATGTGTTCCTCTCATTCATCAACAACAATGAGAATCTAATGGCCGAACCGCAAGTTACTGAAGTTACTGTCTACAAGAGTGCTGTGGATAAAGCCTTACAAAGTGAGACAGGAAACCTGGACCTGTTCCTCCGCTTCCTACTGGGCCTCTCACTGGAGTCCAATCAGAAGCACTTACGAGGTCTACTGACAAAGACAAGAAGCAGCTCACAGAGCCATGAAGAAACAGTCAAGTACATCAAGGAGAAGATCAGGGAGAATCCCTCTCCAGAGAGGTGCATCAATCTGTTCCACTGTCTGAATGAACTGAATGACCATTCTCTAGTGGAGGAGATCCAAAGCTACCTGAGATCAGGAAGTCTCTCAGAAGTCAAACTGTCACCTGCACAGTGGTCAGCTCTGGTCTTTGTGTTGCTGACTTCAGAAAAGGAGCTGGATGTGTTTGACCCGAAGAAATACTCCAGATCAGAGGAAGGTCTTCTGAGGCTGCTGCCAGTGGTCAAAGCCTCCAGAGCTTCTCTGTGAGTACATAAAATGACATTTAAGTACTAATCATCAGGAAGAAATATTCAGTTTAGAGAAATATATGTATTATAATATGTATATAATGTATAATATTAAATTGAAAAACTTACTGAATCAGTGCATTGGTGTTCACATTAGTATAACAATATGACCATGCAATTCTAGGAGACAGAAGATTAATATATATGTTGTTTAAGAGAATAAACCAAATGCATCTGCCATTGTCCTTCTACACTACTGGTGTTAAATTAACAGTGTGTTTGTGAAATCATGATGATGTCTTTGCAGGCTCTCATTCTGTGGACTCACAGAGGAAGGCTGTGCTTCTCTGGTCTCAGCTCTGAGGTCAAACCCCTCACACCTGAGAGAGCTGGATCTGAATAACAATGTCATGAAGGATTCAGGATTGAAGCTGCTCTCTGCTGTCCTGGAGAATCCCCACTGTAAACTGGAGACTCTGAGGTCAGTATTTCTGTAGTTGGTCAACAAGTGATAACTGTTCACCAGATCCACATAGTCCACACCATATGTGTTTGGACAGTGAAGCTTACAGTTTTACATTTGGCGCTATGCTCCAGCATTTTGGATTTGAGATAGAATGTTTCATATCAGGCAACAGTACAGAATGTCACATTTTATTTGAAGGTAATGGTGAGAGGTTAGCATATGTTGTTGTAGCCTCTGTAACTTTCTCACTCATTATTATTCATGATTCATTCATGATCCTTCTCAATCTTGGCATCATCAGGATTACTTTAGTAGTGTTTAGAATCATGTTATCTACTCACTTAGAAAGAAAATGACTCAACACCAACGAATAGCAGTGTGGTTTTAATATGATTTGACTCTTTGTCAGGCTGTCAGGCTGTCTAGTCACAGAGGAAGGCTGTGCTTCTCTGGTCTCAGCTCTGAAGTCAAACCCCTCACACCTGAGAGAGCTGGACCTGAGCTACAATGACCTGAAGGATTCAGGAGTGAAGCTGCTCTCTGCTGGACTGGGGAATCCCCACTGTAAACTGGAGACTCTGAGGTCAGTATTCCTGTATCACTCAATGAACACACACACACAGGATACATACACACACACACACACACACACACACACTGGACACACACACACACTGGACACACACACTGGACACACACACACATTCTGGACAGACACACACACACTGGAGACACACACACACACACACACACAAGGATTAATTTAGTAGTGTTTAGAAACATGTTATCTACTGTTAATAATGATACATTAATTCATTTATATATACAGTATCTGTCAAAAGTTTGGACACATCTACTCATTCAAGGGTTTTTCTTTATTTTTACAATTTTTACATTGTAAAATAATAGTGAAGACATTAAAACTATGAAATAACACATATGAAATCATGTAGTAACCAAAAAAGTGTTAAACAAATGAAAATATATTTGAAATTCTTCAAATAGCCACCCTTTACCTTGATGACAGCTTTGCACACTCTTGATATTCTCTCAACCAGCTTCACCTGGAATGCTTTTCCAACAGTCTTGAAGGAGTTCCCACATATGCTGAGCACTTGTTGGCTGCTTTTCCTTCACTCTGCGGTCCAACTCATCCCAAACCATCTCAATTGGGTTGAGGTCGGGTGATTATGGAGGCCAGGTCATCTGATGCAGCACTCAATCCCTCTCCTTACACAGTCTGGAAGTGTGTTGGGTCATTGTCCTGTTGAAAAACAAATGGTAGTCCCACTAAGCCCAAACCAGATGGGATGGCGTATCGCTGCAGAATGCTGTGGTAGCCATGCTGGTTAAATTCTAAATAAATCACAGACAGTGTCACCAGCAAAGCACCCCCACACCATAACACCTCCTCCTCCGTGCTTTACGGTGGGAACTACACATGCGGAGATCATCCGTTCACCCACACCACTTCTCACAAAGACACGGCGGTTGGAACCAACAATCTCAAATTTGGACTCCAGGCCAAAGGACAAATGTCCACAGGTCTAATGTCCATTGCTCATGTTTCTTGGCCCAAGCACGTCTCTTCTTATTATTGGTGTCCTTTAGTAGTGGTTTCTTTGCAGCAATTCGACCATGAAGGCCTGATTCACACAGTCCCCTCTGAACAGTTGATGTAGAGATGTGTCTGTTACTTGAACTCTGTGAAGAATTTATTTGGGCTGCAATTTCTGAGGCTGGTAACTCTAATGAACTTATCCTCTGCAGCAGAGGTAACTCTGGGCCTTCCATTCCTGTGGCGGCCCTCATGAGAGCCAGTTTCATCATAGTGCTTGATATTTTTTGCGACTGCACTTGAAGAAACTTGAAAAGTTATTGAAATGTTCCTTATTGAATGACCATCATGTCTTAAAGTAATGATGGACTGTCGTTTCTCTTTGCTTATTTGAGCTGTTCTTGACATAATATGGACTTGGTCTTTTACCAAATAGGGCTATCTTCTGTATACCCCCCTACCTTGTCATAACACAACTGATTGGCTCAAACGCATTAAGAAGGAAATAAATTCAACAAATTAACTTTTAAGAAGGCACACCTGTTAATTGAAATGCATTCCAGGTGACTACCTCATGAAGCTGGTTGAGAGAATGCCAAGAGTGTGCAAAGCTGTTATCAAGGCAAAGGGTGGCTATTTGAAGAATCTCAAATCTCAAATATATTTTGATTTGTTTAACACTTTTTTGGTTACTACATGATTCCATATGTGTTATTTCATAGTTTTGATGTCTTCACTGTTATTCTACAATGTAAAAAATAGTTTTAAAACAACAAAACAAAAACTTGAATGAGTAGGTGTGTTCAAACTTTTGACTGGTACTGTATATATACAGTGGGGAAAAAAAGTATTTAGTCAGCCACCAATTGTGCAAGTTCTCCCACTTAAAAAGATGAGAGAGGCCTGTAATTTTCATCATAGGTACACGTCAACTATGACAGACAAATTGAGAAAAAAAAATCCAGAAAATCACATTGTAGGATTTTTAATTAATTGATTTGCAAATTATGGTGGAAAATAAGTATTTGGTCACCTACAAACAAGCAAGATTTCTGGCTCTCACAGACCTGTAACTTCTTCTTTAAGAGGCTCCTCTGTCCTCCACTCGTTACCTGTATTAATGGCACCTGTTTGAACTTGTTATCAGTATAAAAGACACCTGTCCACAACCTCAAACAGTCACACTCCAAACTCCACTATGGCCAAGACCAAAGAGCTGTCAAAGGACACCAGAAACAAAATTGTAGACCTGCACCAGGCTGGGAAGACTGAATCTGCAATAGGTAAGCAGCTTGGTTTGAAGAAATCAACTGTGGGAGCAATTATTAGGAAATGGAAGACATACAAGACCACTGATAATCTCCCTCGATCTGGGGCTCCACGCAAGATCTCACCCCGTGGGGTCAAAATGATCACAAGAACGGTGAGCAAAAATCCCAGAACCACACGGGGGACCTAGTGAATGACCTGCAGAGAGCTGGGACCAAAGTAACAAAGCCTACCATCAGTAACACACTACGCCACCAGGGACTCAAATCCTGCAGTGCCAGACGTGTCCCCCTGCTTAAGCCAGTACATGTCCAGGCCCGTCTGAAGTTTGCTAGAGTGCATTTGGATGATCCAGAAGAGGATTGGGAGAATGTCATATTGTCAGATGAAACCAAAATAGAACGTTTTGGTAAAAACTCAACTCGTCGTGTTTGGAGGACAAAGAATTCTGAGTTGCATCCAAAGAACACCATACCTACTGTGAAGCATGGGGGTGGAAACATCATGCTTTGGGGCTGTTTTTTCTGCAAAGGGACCAGGACGACTGATCCGTGTAAAGGAAAGAATGAATGGGGCCATGTATCGTGAGATTTTGAGTGAAAACCTCCTTCCATCAGCAAGGGCATTGAAGATGAAACGTGGCTGGGTCTTTCAGCATGACAATGATCCCAAACACACCGCCCGGGCAACGAAGGAGTGGCTTCGTAAGAAGCATTTCAAGGTCCTGGAGTGGCCTAGCCAGTCTCCAGATCTCAACCCCATAGAAAATCTTTGGAGGGAGTTGAAAGTCTGTGTTGCCCAGCGACAGCCCCAAAACATCACTGCTCTAGAGGAGATCTGCATGGAGGAATGGGCCAAAATACCAGCAACAGTGTGTGAAAACCTTGTGAAGACTTACAGAAAACGTTTGACCTGTGTCATTTCCAACAAAGGGTATAGAACAAAGTATTGAGAAACTTTTGTTATTGACCAAATACTTATTTTCCACCATAATTTGCAAATAAATTCATAAAAAATCCTACAATATGATTTTCAGGATTTTTTTTTCTCATTTTGTCTGTCATAGTTGACGTGTACCTATGATGAAAATTACAGGCCTCTCTCATCTTTTTAAGTGGGAGAACTTGCACAATTGGTGGCTGACTAAATACTTTTTTTCCCCACTGTACATATATGAATAGATATGGCAGGTTTCAGGACTCTGATGTATCTGAAAATGTTTAAAAAATATATTTTACCACCAAAGAATAGCAGTGTGGTTTTAATATGATTTGACTCTTTGCAGGCTGTCAGGCTGTCTAGTCACAGAGGAAGGCTGTGCTTCTCTGGTCTCAGCTCTGAAGTCAAACCCCTCACACCTGAGAGAGCTGGATCTGAGTAACAATGACCTGAAGGATTCAGGAGTGAAGCTGCTCTCTGCTGGACTGGGGAATCCCCACTGTAAACTGGAGATGCTGAGGTCAGTATTCCTGTAGTTGGTCAACAAGTGATAACTGTTCACCAGATCCACATGTGTTTACCAGGCACACATAGTCCACACCATATGTGTTTGGACAGTGAAGTTTACAGTTTTACATTTGGTGCTATGCTCCAGCATTTTGGATTTGAGATAGAATGTTTAATATTAGGTGACAGTACAGAATGTCAACTTTTATTAGAGGGTATTTTCATACATAGCTGTTTTACAGTTTAGATAGGAAAGCACTTTATGTGTCTAGTTCTCCCATTTGAAAAAGTCGTAATAATTTGGACATATTCACTTATATTGTATTAAAGTAGTCATAAGTTTAGTATTTGGTCCCATATTCCTTACCTGCAGTGATTACATCAAGCTTGTGATTCTACACACTTGTTGAATGCATTTGCAGTTTGTCTTGGTTGTGTTTTTGGATGATGTTTTTCCCAATAGAAACTGAATGGTGAATAATGTCCTGTCATTTTGGAGTCACTTCACTTGTATTGTCAGTAAGAATAGAAGATGTTTCTGAACACTTCTACATTCATGTGGATGCTACTATGATTATGAATAATCATGAATGAATCGTGAATGATGATGAATGAGAAAGTTACAGAGGAACAAGGATCATACCCCCTCTGTTATTGGTAATGGTGAGAGGTTAGCATGTTTTGTTGTAGCCTCTGTAACTTTTTCATTCATTATTATTCATGATTCATTCATGATCTTTCTTAATCATGGCATCATTAGGATTCATTCAGTAGTGTTTAGAAACATGTTATCTACTCACTTAGACAGAAAATTACTCCAGTCATCATCCACCATTCAGTTACTATTGGACAAAACATAACCTAAAACACAACCAAAACAAACTGCAAATGCAACCAACGAGTTTGGGACCAAATACTAAACTTTTGACTACTTTAATAGACTATAAGAATTGGTCAAAATACTTATGACTTCTTCAAATGGGGGGACTAGATACATAAAGTGCTTTCATTTCTAAAAGGGGAAAGAGACTTGTATAAAAATAACTTCAAATAAAAGGTGACATTATATACTGTCACCTCATATGAAACATTTGATCTCAAATCCAAAATGCTGGAGTATAGAGCCACATTTACAATGTTATCTTCACTGTCAAACTAGATATGGTGTGGACTGTATACTCAATACAATCTAAACCTGATACCTCACTGTCTGTCTTTTGACTGATACTGCTTTTTAAACTGCTCTGGTCAGTCTACTCAAATATTTGTAATATGCATTTTTCTATCTACAAGCAATACTTTGATAATTTGTCATTTCTAATAATGCTACATTAATATATGAAAAGATATGGCAGGTTTCAGGACACTGATATATATGCAAATGTTGAAAAAAATATACTGCCACTATTTTCACCACTAAAGAATAGCAGTGTGGTTTTAATATGATTTGACTCTTTGCAGGCTGTCAGGCTGTCTAGTCACAGAGGAAGGCTGTGCTTCTCTGGTCTCAGCTCTGAAGTCAAACCCCTCACACCTGAGAGAGCTGGACCTGAGCTACAATCACCCAGGAGACTCAGGAGTCAGACTGCTCTCTGCTGGACTGGAGGATCCACACTGCAGACTGGAGAAACTCAAGTATGTAGAGGGTTTATGTCAATGTTCATATCAGACATGTTGGAGTTATCAGGCTAGTTAAGACAAACATTCTGACCACCACTTGGACTAAGTTATATAAAGACTGTGTGTGTGTGTGTGTGTATGTGTGTGTGTGTGTGTGTGTGTGTGTGTGTGTGGTGTGTGTGTGTGTGTGTGTGTGTGTGTGTGTGTGTGTGTGTGTGTGTGTGTGTGTGTGTGTGTGTGTGTGTGTGTGTGTGTGTGTGTGTGTGTGTGTGTGTGTGTGTGTGTGTGGGTCCAGTGTGTGTGTGCAGTGTGTCCTGAGTGTGTGTGTGTGTCCAGTGTGTCTGTGTGTGTGTCTTTACACACATACACACTGGACACACATGCAAGCGCACACAATGAACACACACACACAAACACACTGGACACACACAGACTGGAAACACACACACACTGGACAAACACACACTGGACACATACACACAAAGGACACAGACACACACACACTGGTCACACACACACACAAACACAAACTGGACACACACTCACACACTCACACTGGACACACACACACAAACCCACACACACATACTGGAAACACACACACTGGGCACACACACACACACACTGGACACACACACACACACACATACACACACTGGACACACACACACACACACACACACTGGACACACGCACACACACACACACTGGACACACACACACATACACACACACACTGGACACACACACACACACACTGGACAAACACACTCACACACACACAACCACACACACACACTGGAAACACACTCACACTGGACACACACACACTGAAAACACACACACACTGGACACACACACACACACACTGGACACACACACACACACTAGACAAACACACACACACAAACACACACAAACTCACAAAGGACACACACACACACACTCACACTGGAGACACACACACACACACTGGACACACACACACACACACACTGGACACACACACACACACTCACACACTCACACTGGACACACACACACACACACAAACACACACTGGACACACATACACACAAATGGACACACACACACACTGGACACACACATACTCACACAAACGGGACCAACACACACTAACACACTGGACACACGCACACATTGGAAAAAACACACTAGACACACACACACACACGCTGGACACACACAAACGCACACACACTCACACACACACACACTGGACACACACACACACACTCACACTGGACACACACACACACATACTGGACACACACACAGACACACACACACATACTGGACACACACACACACACACGCACTGGACACACACATACACACACATATACTGGACACACACACACACACTCACACTCACCCACCCACACACACACAAACTGGAAAAAAAACACACTAGACACACACACACACACTTGCTGGACACACACACACGCACACAAACAAACACACTGGACAAACACACACACAGACTGGACACACACAGACACAGACTGGACACACACACACACACACACACACTCACACTGGACAAACACACACTGGATACACACACACACACACATTGGACACACACACACATACACTGGACACACACACACTGGACACACACACACACACACACACTGGACATACACACACACACACACACACACACTGGACACACACACACACACACTGGACACACACACACACACACTGGACAAACACACTCACACACACACAAACACACACACTCACACTGGACACACACACACACACACACAAACACACAAACACACACACAAACACTGGACACACACACACACACACTAACACTGGACACACACACACACAAACACTGGACACACACACACTGGACACATACACACACAAACACACACACACACACACACACTGGACACACACACACTGAAAACACACACACACTGGGGACACACACACTGAAAACACACACACACACACACTGGACACACACACACACTCACACACACTGGACACACACACTGGACACACACACACACTCACACTGGAGACACACACACATACACTGGACACACACACACACACACACACACACACACTGGACACACACACACACACACACACACACACACACACACACTGGACACACACACTCACACTGGACACACACACACACACACGCAAACACACACTGGACACACATACACACAAATGGACACACACCCACACACTGGACACACACATACTCACACAAACTGGACCAACACACACTAACACACTGGACACACACACACACACACACACACACACACACATTGGAAAAAACACACTAGACACACACACACACGCTGGACACACACACACACACTGGACATACACACACAAACACTGAAGACACACAAACACAGACACACACACACATACTGGACACACACACACACACACGAACTGGACA
>NW_025533763.1:180000-292500 GCF_020615455.1 Coregonus clupeaformis | reverse complement strand
TTTTCCACCACTGGAGTTAACATCGTCATGGACGGCAGAAAAGGACTGGAGACGGACATCGGAGTGGGAAAACAACGTGATTAAAAAGGAGGAATATACAGTGATTAAAGGAAAGGACATTTATTCAACTGTGAAGACAAACCTTTTAATTAAATCTGCTAAATGAGCGAATTTAGGAGGAAACGTCAGTGAGTGAAGTGAATGAAGATCACGTGACTGAGGAAAATATTGCTTTGGTTGAGGACAATATTGAAGTGAGTGACAATCAGGAGCTCACTTACAATGTGATTTTCTGGAAAAATCTTACAATGTGATTTTCTTGAAAAAAAATCTCAATTTGTCTGTCATTGTTGATGTGTACTTATGATGAAAATTACAGGCCTCTCTCATCTTTTTAAGTGGGAGAACTTGCACAATTGGTGGCTGACTAAATACTTTTTTCCCCACTATACCTACTATCATCTCCAGATCGTCAGTTTCCTCGTAGCCATCTGTAGCATTGGTTGACATGATACCTGTTCAATCTCCCCTCTATCCATACCTCCGTTGGTGTAGACGGTGTGATGATGCATGAACCTTCTTCCTTCACTAGTTCTATGATCATGCAGAGTCCTTCTCCATTTATCACCGTCTCTCTGTGGAATGTTTCCTTCTATCAGCGTACCAATAGTCTCTGCTGCAAAAACACACAGACAAAACAAAACAATGCTCCGCTTGGGTGTTGTCCATCAATGACTTCATTAATCTTAATCAATGACTTCCTTAAACTTAATCCTTTACTTACTTCCTTAATCCTTTCCTTAATCCGATTATTCGCAAATGGAAGAAACAGCAGCAGGGGATCAAATACCTTTTTCCCTCACTGTATGTGTGTATATATGTGTGTATATATGTATATATATGTATATGTATATATATGTATATATATGTGTGTATATGTATGTGTATGTGTATTATCTCCCGAGTGGCGCAGTGGTCTACTAGAGATCCTGGGTCAAATCCAGGCTCTGTCGTAGCCGGCCGCGACCGGGAGACGCATGGGGCGGCTCACAATTGGCCCAGCGTCGTCCAGGGTAGGGGAGGGAATGGCCGGCAGGGATGTAGCTCAGTTGGTAGAGCATGGCGTTTGCAACGCCAGGGTTGTGGGTTCGATTCCCACAGGGGGCCAGTATGGAAAAAAAATATTAATAATGTATGCACTCACTCACTCTGGATAAGAGCGTCTGCTAAATGACTTAAATGTAAATATGTGTGTGTGTGTGTGTGTATATATAAAAAACATGGGGGACTGGAAGTGATGCAGACAATTACATTGAAGGAAGATACAATCTATCTGCAATATTAATCTACCCCCTTAAAAAAAATAAAAAAAAAATAAAAAAATATGAATTACCTGAAAATTGTATGTCATCCAGTCTTAAAATGTCTGCAAAAACCAAATATTGAAATACTGTTAAATATTTAAAAAACCATTGTTATCCATTGAGTGAATTGTTATCCATTGAGAGATATAGAATAGTATACTATCGTGCTGGGTAATTTATTTCTACAACTGTGATGTAACTGAATATCCACTAGGTGGAGCCAGTGGTCCACTCTTGATTAGACACTTAAAATAGAAATGTGTTTGGTAAAAACAGTAGGATAAATATATATATATATATATATATATATATATATATATATATATATATATATATATATATATATATATATATATATATATATATATTATACTAACATTCTAAATACACACACACACACATAATTAATTGACTAGTAATTTTTCTATAACTGTAATGTAACTACACATCCACTAGGTGGAGCCAGTGGTCGACTCTTGAGTAGAGACTTGGTTTGGCATGCATTTTCATGGGTTCTGAGACACCTTGAGACATGTCACATAAATTGACATTTGTTTGGTATAAACAGTAGGATATATACATATGTAGGTAGAGTCCATTCTCGTTTAAAAAAATCAATAACACAACATCTCATTCATTATATACTATATCATTTTATACAATACATTATTAAAAACATTTATTTATAATATACAACATAAATAATATATATATATATATATATATATATGTATATATATATATATATATATATATATATATATATATATATATATATATCCCACCATTAAAACAATCAGGTGCATCACAAAGAATGGCATCGATGGTTTTGTCATTGTGGCCCAGACATGAGGGACACAACACACCTAGAATTGGCCTAGGAGACGTGTTTTCTGGAGTTTTCTGTGGTTCATCTCTCTTGAGGTTTCTTGTCGCTCGTAGTGTTCACAGGACAAGTCTAACACTTACTTATACTCAGGCAGACCTACCCAGAAATTACTTTTTCATTCTACAAGGGGTCACAAGCTCACTACACAGCAGCTCCATAAGTTCACTACAAAAAATTCCCAACTGTTTCACATTTTTCAAACAGTTCAAACTTTAAATTCAACTAGGTCAGTACACGACACATCAATCACCAGGCCATTACTTTTTATTTCAAACATGTGCTTTACCTCAAAGAAACAGCTGCACTATCAAGTTACATAAGCACACCCTAAATAGTGAAGAGAACTTCCGGACAGGATGTCCTTAAAAGGTCATAAACACAGGACACAGGAAAACTCACCAATCAACTTTTTGACAGCAACCGTCTGCTATATTCTCTCTCACAGGAGTCTGTGAAACAAGACAGTTGGAGATTGAAACATTGTATGTGTATTCCCTTCCCCCAACTGCTCTGTTCACTCAGACAAACAAACCAGACTGCAGTTTCCCACGCAAGAATTGACTTCAAATCCTAAATTACTTGATATCTTCCAAAAATACATAATCCTCTTGGCAGTTGTGGCTCCCAGGTCTACAGCCAATCAAGGACTAGCTACCCATCCCCCATTGCTGCTCTCACCCCCCACCCCCCACCCCATCCCCTGACATGCTGGACTCTCAGGTTCTGTTCAATAAAGTGCAGCACAGCACAGTACAGTACAACTTTATTAGTCCATGTTACAGGGAACAAAGGGAATTTGTCTTTCTGAAAGGGGTTGGTCACAGATCTGCCAGTTCAGATCAAATCCCACGTTTTGTTGTCTGGCTCAGGACTCAAACCAGTGACCTTTCAGTTACTGGACTAATTCTCTAACTTCCACCTCCTAACACTTCTAGCATGGGCTTCCTAGGCAAAGTTCCTTTTACACTATCCCATGTGTGTAGAAAACATGAGTCTGTCTCATGATCTGGTAATGAGGTAGTCCTGCCTTCGACTTCAAAATCAGTGTCACCCTCAGGTCAAGAAGGCATTACCTCTTGGTCTAATGGTCAAGACACTGTTTTTTCCCATGGGACACCTGGATACAGATCCTGCCCATGAAATGTGCACACCTCTCCCAAGGCAAGGTTTTGGAGGGGGCTGTATTGCAGTATCACATTGCTCAGCTGTGTTCAACACTTCATTCCATAGGTCATCAGAAAATGACTCATCCCTGTAGTCATTCAAAGTTTGAACTAAGGCTTCAACTAAATCAACAGCCTTTGACAGGCCAAGTGATGAAGACTGTAACATATCTGATAGAAATGTTGCTTCTCCAAAAACTTTATGGAGTGGAACAAGGAACACAATGAATTGTAAATCTATCTGTGCAAGCAGACCTCGTGCCTCAACAGATCCGTCACCGTTGTGTTCTTGGACTATGTCTTGCAGGACTCGCTTAACGGCAGGCAATCTATCCATAATAGTATGTAGAGCCATATATCGACATGCCCAACGAGTGTCACTTAGTCTCTGAAGCTCTCCAGGTGCACCTGGGTACATCTCTCTTTGTCCGCTAAGCCATTTTTGATGCACATGTATGACACAGATGTGAAGACATACAGTCTTTCTAGTAAGGAGAAGAACTGTCCTACCTCAGGGACAGCTTTGACTGTATCCACTAAAACTAAGTTTAGACAGTGTGCACTGCAGTGGATGTAAAAGGCTTTGCTTGTTCTTTAATGCGTTGCCTGGACGCCTGAATGCTGCCACTCATAACTGAAGCACCGTCATATGCTTGGCCTACTAGGTTGTTTTTGTATTCAAGAGACCATGACTTTCTAATATGTGTATGATTTAGTCAGTAAGCCCTGCTGCATCTAGTGGATCAGCCGATTCAAAGTGGAGACAGCTCTCATGGACAGCTCCACTGAAATAGTACCTGAGTACTGGAGATATCTGATCCTTTTGTTTTATCATCTTTTGTTTTCCGTCTGCCATTATGCTAAAGACCTCACTGTCTTTCACTTCTTCTATCATTTCTGTTGGAACCATGTCTGCCAAACAACTCAGAACCTCATTCTGAATCCCTTTGCTTGTGTATTTTGCATTATGAATGGAAGTCAACCTTTTTTTCCACAGTTGTGTCATGCTTAGCTATTGTTTCTAGGATTGCCATGAAGTTCCCTTTATTATCAGACTCTGCAGACTCATCGTGTCCTCTTTGTGCAATGTTTTGTGTGGCTGTAAGTAGTAGTACTTCTCCTATTGTTTTAATATAGTCCCCATTTTCTTGAACCTGTTTGTTGTGTTCCTTGTTTAGGGCATTTACCAGTGTTGCATTACTTTTTACAGCTTTCTGATAGACTCTCCATGTAATCGTTGCTTGTTGGTGCCGCTCAGACCTTGCATGAATTGCAAATCCCCCCGTCTTTGTAAGTTGCCTTCTTCCAGTTGTTAAAACCCCATTTTGAATCAAATCCAGTCTCTGAGACAGGCGTAACAAAACACAGAGTCTGATTTGTTTGAATATTGAAGCCAGGGGTGGATGTGGTACCAGGCCGCCTTGAAGCTCCTCCTCCTGTCCCCCATCAGAGTTCTTGGGTCCATGTTCATCACTGGCTGCACCGGTGGCTCCTCCCGGGATTGGCTGACATCACTCTCAGTCTCTCCAATGGTCTTCCTGCTGTCTCTCTCTGCTCTCTCTTGCTCTCTCCACACCTGAACCCTCTGGCTCTGTCTGACTTTCTGCCTTGTCTTTTCTTTGGAAGAAACATGAAGTCCTTTTTTCTCTTCATGTTGGTGACAACTATCGAGCAAAAGCAATGGGGACCAAGCTTATTCATTCATTACTGAAAATAACTGACTCGCTAGGTAGCTAGCTTTCATGTCTAACCTTTTAACGTTACAATGCGTTTACTGAGTGTGGTTTAAGTAAAAGCACTCAGCAACATGCGTTTTTGATCAAATATTATACCCTTTTTCATATTGCCATACATTTTCGATGCCTGACTGTTAGAATTAGCTACAAAACTATACCAAAAACAATGCAAACGAATACATAGCCCAGGATTCAAGCCAATTCCTTCATTAATTCACAAAGAAAATAACAAACGGACAGGTTAACATTAGCTGATCTAACGTTCCACTTCTGTAATGCATTTAATAGTTAACGATGTTACAAATACAACATATTCAACATTTTGCTCACCTCTCTTTATTTACTTCTTCTTGCTTGAACGATATTATTCGCGCCAAATTTCTTTAAACTTCTGAATAGAAAAAAGCTTGCAGATCCATGTGGTACGATACTGTTGTGTTCCGCCTAAAGGAGTCCCACTAGAAAATGTGTTGGGTTACTTTAGTGTTCCGCTTTGCCACTGTCTAATAACGGATGTAAAAAAATCAATAAAATAAAACATGATCGCAAAAATTAATTCTGTGATAATTATTTCAGACTCCGCATTTAGAGGGGTCACAAGGGGGTCCAAGCTTGTTGTCACAGGGGCACTGCCCCCCCCAGAACCGCTAGTGTTTCACAGCCCTTCTTCGGCCTCGGTGGATGCTAGCTCAGAAGAAGCACCAGCATGGTTCAGAATGGTGATGGACAAGGGTATAACTAAAATCCAAGAGACACTTTCTGAACGCCTCAGCAAAATGTATGTGCTGGTCGATAAACTCCACGAAGACCAGAAAGTCACAAAGGGAACGAGTGACAAAGTTACAAAAAGACCATGCTGACCAACAGGCTGCCATCCTGGACGTCTGTGAGGAAGTGGATCAAAAGCACAAGAAGTTGGAAGATGCCATCTCTAAACTCGAGGAGAAATTAGATTCTTACAGAAATTTCCAAAAGTGCTTGAATTTGAGATTTCAAGGTTTCCCGGAGGCCGTGGAGGGAAGAGACGCCATCTCCTTTCTACAGGAATGGATTCCCAAAATTCTGGATCTACCCCCTTCCGCGCACCCACTGGAAATGGAGAGGGCCCATCGCACCCTACAGAGGCGGCTGCCTGGTGAGCGCACATTTGACTCTGTGAAGACGGCTGAAACATACATGAGGAAAGAACTCACTGACTTGTTCCCGTCTACTACATCAGGAGGAACTGTCTTTTGAACTTGGATACAGTGGATAGTGAACTGTTAGAACATGAGGATACAACCAAATGACTCATAGGATCGGCTGGCTGGCTGGCTAGATGGCTAGCGCCATAATGACAGGCCAGGTAAAGTTGGATCATAGCTAATGTTGACTGGCTGGCTGGCTAGATGGCTAGCGCCATAATGACAGGCCAGGTAAAGTTGGATCATAGCTAATGTTGACTGGCTGGCTGGCTAGATGGCTAGCGCCATAATGACAGGCCAGGTAAAGTTGGATCATAGCTAATGTTGACTGGCTGGCTGGCTAGATGGCTAGCACCATAATGACAGGCCAGGTAAAGTTGGATCATAGCTAATGTTGACTGGCTGGCTGGCTAGATGGCTAGCACCATAATGACAGGCCAGGTAAAGTTGGATCATAGCTAATGTTGACTGGCTGGCTGGCTAGATGGCTAGCACCATAATGACAGGCCAGGTAAAGTTGGATCATAGCTAATGTTGACTGGCTGGCTGGCTAGATGGCTAGCGCCATAATGACAGGCCAGGTAAAGTTGTATCATAGCTAATGTTGACTGGCTGGCTGGCTAGATGGCTAGCGCCATAATGACAGGCCAGGTAAAGTTGGATCATAGCTAATGTTGACTGGCTGGCTGGCTAGATGGCTAGCACCATAATGACAGGCCAGGTAAAGTTGGATCATAGCTAATGTTGACTGGCTGGCTGGCTGGCTAGATGGCTAGCACCATAATGACAGGCCAGGTAAAGTTGGATCATAGCTAATGTTGCCTGGCTGGCTGGCTAGATGGCTAGCGCCATAATGACAGGCCAGGTAAAGTTGGATCATAGCTAATGTTGACTGGCTGGCTGGCTAGATGGCTAGCACCATAATGACAGGCCAGGTAAAGTTGGATCATAGCTAATGTTGACTGGCTGGCTGGCTAGATGGCTAGCGCCATAATGACAGGCCAGGTAAAGTTGGATCATAGCTAATGTTGACTGGCTGGCTGGCTAGATGGCTAGCACCATAATGACAGGCCAGGTAAAGTTGGATCATAGCTAATGTTGACTGGCTGGCTGGCTAGATGGCTAGCACCATAATGACAGGCCAGGTAAAGTTGGATCATAGCTAATGTTGCCTGGCTGGCTGGCTAGATGGCTAGCACCATAATGACAGGCCAGGTAAAGTTGGATCATAGCTAATGTTGACTGGCTGGCTGGCTAGATGGCTAGCGCCATAATGACAGGCCAGGTAAAGTTGGATCATAGCTAATGTTGACTGGCTGGCTGGCTAGATGGCTAGCACCATAATGACAGGCCAGGTAAAGTTGGATCATAGCTAATGTTGCCTGGCTGGCTGGCTAGATGGCTAGCACCATAATGACAGGCCAGGTAAAGTTGGATCATAGCTAATGTTGACTGGCTGGCTAGATGGCTAGCACCATAATGACAGGCCAGGTAAAGTTGGATCATAGCTAATGTTGACTGGCTGGCTGGCTAGATGGCTAGCACCATAATGACAGGCCAGGTAAAGTTGGATCATAGCTAATGTTGACTGGCTGGCTGGCTAGATGGCTAGCACCATAATGACAGGCCAGGTAAAGTTGGATCATAGCTAATGTTGACTGGCTGGCTAGATGGCTAGCACCATAATGACAGGCCAGGTAAAGTTGGATCATAGCTAATGTTGACTGCGCTATTTAGCCAGCTCGCTAAGTTTACCAGGGTGTTACTATAGCTACAGCCACACTATGCCAGGTAGTTACATTTTCTTTCTGGATACTTTTATTTTACCCATAGAGGTCCAGTGGGGTTTGGTTAAATAGTGATGTGGCTTTTGACTGGGTTTCAAGCCTAACTATGTAGTGTATATTACTTCAGGGAATTTTGAGCTACTATTACGTTTGCTGGCTTGTTTCTTGTTAGAGATGTATGCTAGCGTTAGTGATACCGAGGCAGGGAGAAGCTACTCACTGGCTGGACACCTAATTGCCAGCTAGCTGATCAATTTCCAATTTTTTATTTTATATAGCCCTTCGTACATCAGCTGATATCTCGAAGTGCTGTACAGTTGATAGCTGTACAGTTGTGTGTGTGTGTGTACATGTGTATATAAATATATATAATGGGGGGTTGGGAGGGTGAACTCAGGAGGATGGTGATTGTTTAACTAATTGTCTCTATTTTATATTTGAGGGATAATAGTTATCGTCTGGTAAAGGTTTTCATTTATTCATCATAGCTTGATGTCTTTTTTCCTGTGCTGCTTGGGTGCGTTGTTTCACAGCGCAGGTTTCAGGGCGCCTTGGTGCTTTATCTTGGCCAGGTCGCAGTTGTAAATGAGAACTTGTTCTCAACTGGCTTCTTACCTGGTTAAATAAAGGTGAAATATAAATAAAATAAATAACAATGCTGATTGGTTGACGTTTGTGTGTGCGGGTAGGCGCTGTTGGTGACTATGAACGCATCCTCTGTTGTTGTTGTTGTTGTTGTTGTTGTTGAGACATGCTCAAGTGGGGATAAATAGTCCAGTCATTATTGTTGCCGATGTTTGTCGCTTTGATTCAAATTGTATTTTGTGACTCGACTAACAATATATTCATGTTACAGGGAAGTCAATGCACTTCTAATGCCATATACATATAATTTAGAATGAACCTCTTTGGGGCGATGCTATGCATAGCAGGTACATCTATCTTAAAGACTAGCGTCTAAGGGTATGGTTTATTAACTCCCTCAGTTGGGGAGGGGGTTGGTGGGTTTGTGGTAGGGTCAGGGTATTAGCTCACCAGATGGTTACTATTTTATACTTTCATCATTTCATTTAGTTTCTATCTTTTTCCCTCTTTCTTATTATCTTTAAAGATGCTCCTAATAACTATACATTTATGACAGTTAGGATACTAAATGCCCAGTCAAGCGCAAACACATTCTGAATGATCTAAAACAGCATAAGGTTGATGTAGCTGTTCTTCAGGAGACACACCTGACTGACTCTGAGCACTCTGATTATTTAATATGATGCATTATGTAGAGAATGACCAACAACCTGTAGTGGCGGCTTCATTAGATGAGGAAAAAGCTTTTGATAAACTGAAGAGAGAGTGGGTGGGTCAAGTGAAGTATTCATCTTTCACCTCTCGGGCAAGAGGGGTGGCCATTCTCATTAATAAGCATTGCTCCTTTCAGCTACAATCTCAGATTAAAGACAAAGGGGGTAGGTTTGTGATCATTCAAGGTTTCATTAACACTGAGCCCATTACCATTGTGAATGTGTATGGCCCTAATCATGAGGAGCCTACATTTTACCAAGACATATTTTTGAAGTTAACGTGTCCATCATCAGAGATAATAATGTCAGGGGATTTTAACTTGGTACTGGACCCTTCCAGTGATACATCTTCCCCTGACAGTATCTACCTCACAAAGACTGGACCCTTCCAGTGATACATCTTCCCCTAACAGTATCAACCTCACACAGACTGGACCCTTCCAGTGATACATCTTCCCCTAACAGTATCAACCTCACACAGGCAGCTAAAATGTTCAAAGCAGACATGAAAGATTTTGGACTTGTAAACATGTGGAGATTTCACAACCAAAAGGTTAAAGAATACTGTACTCCCCTGTCCATAACAGTTACTCTAGAATATACGTATTTCTTATTCCTGCAGGCAAGGGATGTTTAACTACTGGGTGTAAGTATTTACCAAGATGTAAATTAGATCATTCTGCCCTGCTGGCTTCATTACCAGTCAGTAAAAGACAACCACCTTCAAGAAGGTGGAGGTTTGGCACATACTTACTAAATAATCCCACATTTGTAACCTTTCTGAACACTCATATCGACATAGTTTTTAGCACCAATAGCAACTCTGCCTCCCCCCTAATTTTATGGGAAGCTCTCCTTGTATATCTGAGGGGGCAAATCATTTATTTTAGTTCAGGTGCTCGTAAGATGTAAAGGCTCAAGTAGATTCGCTGGAGAAAGAAATTAGAGATCTGGAAAATAAACATAGTGTAACATTTGACGACTCAACTCTAGAAAAATTAGACTCAAAGCGATTGGGATATAACACCCTGACGACCCACAAAGCAGAAAACGCTCTTAGGAGAACAAAACAAAACTACTATGAACATGGAGATAAAGCAGGAAAGTTGTTTGGCAGATAAGGAGAGAGGAAGCTAGTAGAGTTATTAGCTCTGTTAAACTGCCCAGTAACACAGTTGTTCAGGGTCCTGAGGAAATTCATCTAGTCTTTAGGGAGGAGTATGAAACATTGTACAAGTCTGAAGGGGATGCCCCCTGCCACAATGCCAGATTTTTTGAACAAACTCAATTTACAAGCTTTAACTGATGAGGATAAGAGAGGACTTGGAGAAAGAGATTACAGCCGAGGAAATTAGGGAATCCATTTTCAACACTGCTGGGGGGAAATCACCAGGGTTAGATGGATTCCCTATTGAATTCTATAGATCCTTTTTATCCAAACAAACGAATATGTTTAATTATGCCATAGAGACAGAAAAGCTCCCAAACGCACTTGAACAAACACTGATCACAGTTTTGTTAAAACCTGGGAAAGATCCTCTGCTTTGTGGGTCGTTTAGACCAATATCTTTATTGAACACTTCATATAAGACTCTTGCAAAACCCATAGCTCTTAGACTAGATAAGGTTCTTCCTGACTTGGTTGATATGGACCAAACAGGCTTTGTAAGAAACCGCTCATGTCCTGATGATATCAGAAGATGATTTATTATTATGCATTATGTAGAGAATGACCAACAACCTGTAGCGGCGGCTTCATTAGGTGAGGAAAAAGCTTTTGACCACATAGAATGGAACTACCTGTTTGAAGTTTTACAGAGGATGAATATTGGACCTAAGTATGTAGGTCTGGTTAGATTACTGTACAAATGTCCGGTAGCTCAGATCCTGACTAATGGAAATGTTTCCTCCCAGTTCTCCCGATCACGTGGCACAAGACAGGGTTGCCCCGCTAGTCCTCTCCTTTCTTCTTTGGCTATAGAGCCACTGGCAGAAGCTTCTAGATCTCATCCATCCATCCATGGTGTTCCTATAGAGCCACTGGCAGAAGCTTCTAGATCTCATCCATCCATCCATGGTGTTCCTATAGAGCCACTGGCAGAAGCTTCTATATCTCATCCATCCATCCATGGTGTTCCTATAGAGCCACTGGCAGAAGCTTCTAGATCTCATCCATCCATCCATGGTGTTCCTATAGGTGGGCGCCAACATCTGGTCTCGCTATATTCTGATGACATTTCGCTTTACCTCACTAAACCAGAAATTTCACTCCGAGCATTAGTTGACATCCTGAAAGAATATGGGACCTTTTCAGGATATAAAATAAACCTATCGAAGACTATAATTATACCCTTTTAACAGGGCAGCTATGCAGAACCCAATCTTAGACCAGCCGTTTTCTTGGAGACCTCTGAAAATGACATATCTTGGATTGCAAATTCCTTCTGAAATGATGAAGACGTACCAACTGAACTACCCTCCACTTCTCAAAAAGGTTGGGGAAGAATTGGATAGATGGTGGGATTGACCCGTTTCTCTTATTGGGCGGGTCAATTGCGTCGGGGTGCCTTGTAAGGATCCGATGGCGAATGGGTAATCTGCATTAACCATCAATCCTATTAGCCAACTTACAATCATTGGATAATAAATTAGACGAAGTACGATCAAGAATATCCTACCAACGGGACATTAAAAACGATAATATCTTATGTTTCACCGAGTCGTGGCTGAACGATGACATGGATATCATACAGGTGGAGGGGTTTACGCTGCATCGGCAAGATAAAACAGCCGCCTCCGGTAAGACAAGGGGTGGCGGTCTGTGTATATTTGTAAACAACAGCTGGTGCACAAAATTAAATACTAAGGAAGTCTCAAGGTTTTGCTCGCCTGAGGTAGAGTATCTTATGATAAGCTGTAGACCTCACTATTTACCAAGAGAGTTTTCATCTATTTTTTCGTAGCTGTTCATTTACCACCACAAACCGATGCTGGCACTAAAACCGATGGCATTAAGGCGGACACCACATCAGTCACTGGCTTCATCAATAAGTGCATCGATGACGTCGTCCCCACAGTGACTGTACGTACATACCCCAACCAGAAGCCATGGATTACAGGCAACATCCGCACTGAGCTAAAGGGTAGAGCTGCCGCTTTCAAGGAGTGGGACTCTAACCCGGACGCTTATAAGAAATCCCGCTATGCCCTCCGACGAACCATCAAACAGGCAAAGCGTCAATACAGGACTAAGATTGAATCGTACTACACCGGCTCCGACGCTCGTCGGATGTGGCAGGGCTTGAAAACTATTACAGACTACAAAGGGAAGCACAGCCGTGAGCTGCCCAGTGACACAAGACTTCCAGACGAGCAAAATTACTTCTATGCTTGCTTTGAGGCAAGCAGCACTGAAGCATGCATGAGAGCATCAGCTGTTCCGGTTGACTGTGTGATTACGCTCTCCGTAGCTGATGTGAGTAAGACCTTTAAACAGGTCAACATTCACAAGGCCGCAGGGCCAGACGGATTACCAGGACGTGTACTCTGAGCATGTGCTGACCAACTGGCAAGTGTTGTCACGGACATTTTCAACCTGTCCCTGACTGAGTCTGTAATACCAACATGTTTCAAGCAGACCACCATAGTCCCTGTGCCCAAGAGCACTAAGGTAACCTGCCTAAACGACTGTCGACCCGTAGCACTCACGTCTGTAGCCATGAAGTGCTTTGAAAGGCTGGTCATGGCTCACATCAACACCATTATCCCAGAAACCCTACACCCACTCCAATTTGCAAACCGCACCAACAGATCCACAGATGAGGCAATCTCTATTGCACTCCACACTGCCCTTTCCCACCTGGACAAGAGGAACACCTACGTGAGAATGCTATTCATTGACTACAGCTCAGCGTTCAAAACCATAGTGCCCTCAAAGCTCATCACTAAGCTAAGGACCCTGGGACTATACACCTCCCTCTGCAACTGGATCCTGGACTTCCTGACAGGCTGCCCCCAGGTGGTAAGGGTAGGTAACAACACATCTGCCACGCTGATCCTCAACACGGGGGCTCCTCAGGGGTGCGTGCTCAGTCCCCTCCTGTACTCCCTGTTCACCCATGACTGCATGGCCAGGCACGACTCCAACACCATCATTAAGTTTGCCGACGACACAACAGTGGTAGGCCTGATCACCAACAACGATGAGACAGCCTATAGGGAGGAGGTCAGAGACCTGGCCGTGTGGTACCAGGATAACAACCTCTCCCTCAACATGATCAAGACAAAGGAGATGATTGTGGACTACAGGAAAAGGAGGACCAAGCACACCCCCATTGTCATCGACAGGGCTGTAGTGGAGCAGGTTGAGAGCTTCAAGTTCCTTGGTGTCCACATCACCAACAAACTATCATGGTCCAAACACACCAAGACAGTCACGAAGAGGGTACGACAAAGCCTATTCCTCTTCAGGAGACTGAAAAGATTTGGCATGGGTCCTCAGATCCTCAAAATGTTCTACAGCTGCATCATCGAGAGCATCCTGACTGGTTGCATCACTTCCTGGTATGGCAACTGCTCTACCTCCGACCGCAAGGCATTACAGAGGGTAGAGTGTACGGCCCAGTACATCACTGGGGCCAAGCTTCATGCTATCCAGGATCTCTATACCAGGCAGTGTCAGAGGAAGGCCCTAAAAATGGTCAAAGTCTCCAGCCACCCTAGTCATAGACTGTTCTCTCTGCTACCGCACGGCAAGCGGTACCGGAGTGCCAAGTCTAGGTCCAAAAGGCTTCTTAACAGCTTCTACCCCCAAGCCATAAGACTCCTGAACAGCTAATCAAATGGCTACCTGGACTATTTGCACTGTTCCCCCCCCCCTCTTTTACGCTGCTGCTACTCTCTGTTTATTATCTATGCATAGTCATGTTAGCTCTACCTACATGTACATAATACCTCAACTACCTCAACTAACCTGTGCCCCCGCACATTTACTCTGCACCGGTACCCCCTGTATATAGCCTCGCTACTGTTATTACACATTGACTCTGTACCGGTACCCCCTGTATATAGCCTCGCTACTGTTATTTCCCATTGACTCTGTACCGGTACCCCCTGTATATAGCCTCGCTACTGTTATTACACATTTACTCTGCACCGGTACCCCCTGTATATAGCCTCGCTACTGTTATTACACATTGACTCTGTACCGGTACCCCCTGTATATAGCCTCGCTACTGTTATTACACATTTACTCTGCACCGGTACCCCCTGTACATAGCCTCCATACTGTTATTACACATTGACTCTGTACCGGTACCCCCTGTACATAGCCTCCATACTGTTATTACACATTTACTCTGCACCGGTACCCCCTGTATATAGCCTCCCTACTGTTATTACACATTGACTCTGTACCGGTACCCCCCTGTATATAGCCTCGCTACTGTTATTACACATTTACTCTGCACCGGTACCCCCTGTACATAGCCTCCATACTGTTATTACACATTGACTCTGTACCGGTACCCCCTGTACATAGCCTCCATACTGTTATTACACATTTACTCTGTACCGGTACCCCCCTGTATATATGGCCTCCCTACTGTTATTACACATTGACTCTGTACCGGTACCCCCTGTATATAGCCTCGCTACTGTTATTTCACATTTACTTTGCACCGGTACCCCCTGTACATAGCCTCCATACTGTTATTACACATTTACTCTGCACCGGTACCCCCTGTATATATAGCCTCCCTACTGTTATTACACATTTACTCGGTACCGGTACCCCCTGTATATAGCCTCACTACTGTTATTTTACTGCTGCTCTTTCATTATTTTTTAATTTTTCATTATTTTTTTTTACTTAACACTTCTTTTTCTTAAAACTGCATTGTTGGTTAAGGGCTTGTAAGTAAGTGTTTCATTGTAAGGCCCATGTGACAAATACAATGTTATTTGATTTGAAGTGGCATGATGACCTTGGTCTCATTGTTGAGGATGAGAAATGGGGAAAGCTCTTTATAGATGCTCAGCGTCTTTCATTTAACACAAGGCACAAGTTGATGCAATTCAATATTTTACACAGGGTCTCCTTTACACCAGAGAGACTGTAAAAGATCAATTCTACATATTCATCATTTTGCCCAAGGTGTAAAACGGAGGTGGACACACTTATGCATATGTTTATGTCCAGCCCTGAACTAGGCAATTATTGGGAAGATATTATCCAGATGTTATCACAGGTCACTAATATGACTGTACCACTAGATCCTTCCCTTATTCTTCTTGGAGATGACTCTGTTCTACCAGTTAATATTGGAGATGACTCTGTTCTACCAGTTAATATTGGAGAGGACTCTGTTCTACCAGTTAATATTGGAGATGACTCTGTCCTACCAGTTAATATTGGAGATGACTCTGTTCTACCAGTTAATATTGGAGATGACTCTGTTCTACCAGTTAATATTGGAGAGGACTCTGTTCTACCAGTTAATATTGGAGATGACTCTGTCCTACCAGTTAATATTGGAGATGACTCTGTTCTACCAGTTAATACTGGAGATGACTCTGTTCTACCAGTTAATATTGGAGATGACTCTGTTCTACCAGTTAATATTGGAGATGACTCTGTTCTACCAGTTAATATTGGAGATGACTCTGTTCTACCAGTTAATACTGGAGATGACTCTGTTCTACCAGTTAATATTGGAGATGACTCTGTTCTACCAGTTAATATTGGAGATGACTCTGTCCTACCAGTTAATATTGGAGATGACTCTGTTCTACCAGTTAATATTGGAGATGACTCTGTTCTACCAGATAATATTGGAGATGACTCTGTCCTACCAGTTAATATTGGAGATGACTCTGTTCTACCAGTTAATATTGGAGATGACTCTGTTCTACCAGGTAATATTGGAGATGACTCTGTTCTACCAGTTAATATTGGAGATGACTCTGTTCTACCAGTTAATATTGGAGATGACTCTGTTCTACCAGTTAATATTGAATATGACTCTGTTCTACCAGTTAATATTGGAGATGACTCTGTTCTACCAGTTAATATTGGAGATGACTCTGTTCTACCAGTTAATATTGGAGATGACTCTGTTCTACCAGTTAATATTGGAGATGACTCTAATATACCAGTTAATACTGGAGATGACTCTGTTCTACCAGTTAATATTGGAGTTGACTCTGTTCTACCAGTTAATATTGGAGATGACTCTGTTCTACCAGTTAATATTGGAGTTGACTCTGTTCTACCAGTTAATACTGGAGATGACTCTGTTCTACCAGTTAATATTGGAGCGACACTCTGCGAAGCAAGCAGATGTGGCTAAAATAACTAACTTCCTATATTCCATCTGAAAAAATAACCTACAATTTAGGTAATAAACCCTTTGAATTGACTGATGTCTGGGGGGACTTTAAGCAGTTTCTAAAGTTGTCACCTTATTTAGTATTTTCTTCATGAATGTATTATTATTACTATTATTATTATTATTATTATTTTATTATTATTAACATTATTATTATTATTATTATTATTATTATTATTGTTAATATTATTATTATTATTATTATTATTATTATTATTATTATTATTATTATTATTGGTTGTTTCTGCGGTGAATCATTTATTTTCTAGCATTGAAGTCATTCTGTTTCCTTTGTTGTTGTTAATCATTGAAGCTAATACCAGTAGAGGGGAGGGAGGACAGTGTTCATGTGTTGGGGAGGGAAAGGTGTGGTACCATGGGATCCCATGGAGCTGTGTTGGGGAGGGAAAGGTGTGGTACCATGGGATCCCATGGAGCTGTGTTGGGGAGGGAAAGGTGTGGTACCATGGGATCCCATGGAGCTGTGTTGGGGAGGGAAAGGTGTGGTAACATGGGATCCCATGGAGCTGTGTTGGGGAGGGAAAGGTGTGGTACCATGGGATCCCATGGAGCTGGTTTGTGTAGGTGGAAGGAATAAATGTGCCATATTTTGCAGATTGTTAAATTGTATAAAATGCCAATAAATAGAATGTTAAAAAAAATATATATATATATATATATATATCTCTTTTATGTTTTACTTTGTAAAAAATAAGCTCTTATGGGACTGTTTATTTACTATAATTCTATTACTAATGAAATGTATTGTGGGAAACGAAAACATGCTATGAGTTGCAGAAGGCCTTTAGAATAATATCCTTGAATCTATCCAAGTTGATGAGCAGGAAACAAACTGATGCCAGTCAGCCTCACAGCCGGCCCATCAAAACTACACCTGAACTATACCTCAACTCATTTCACACATGATAAGAGTTAGCCTATAGACCAAATTACATTGACAATAATCTGATGAGTGACAAAATTATCAATTGTCAAATTGTACATTGGGCGCATCTGGTAATTGACAGATGCAGGGAAAGGAGCATCTCTTTATCAAATCCTCCTTCAGAGTCACATGCAGGTAAAACATTGTGATTTCTACATAGTGCTGTATCTGAAAGAGCATATTCTGCAGTTTCTATGACACTTACCTTTATCAAATAACTCTCAACATTCAAGAGGTGCAGCTCTATTTCCAAATGTCACTTTTTTCAACAATATCTGTGCAATATGTATTTATCACATGACCACTCCAGCGGCAGCATTGCTCTGGCAACTAAGCAGAAACTAGTAACATCATCCAGTTAAAATATGCTGTTCTGTTGTCAATGGATAAATGGCCAATAGAAACCAGATAGAAACTGATAATGGTGCATGTGACTTCAGTTTTAGTTAGCCGCAGATTTCGAAACCTACTTGCACAATGTCTTTCCATATCTGGGGAAAGAGTGACTGTTTGACTGTGGTTTTGAGACACGTGGAGCCTTACATGGGCAAAGGCAGAAATGGGACCATAGACAGCTTCTTCACATCAATTTCCCTGTCAGACAAGTTGATTGCAAAGAAGAAGCTGCCCCTCTCTGCGCAAAACAACTGCGGAGAGTGGTAAAGCAACACTCACGGTGTGATGGAGAGTGGTAAAGCAACACTCACGGTGTGATAGAGAGTGCTAAAGCAACACTCACGGTGTGATGGAGAGTGGTAAAGCAACACTCACGGTGTGATGGAGAGTGGTAAAGCAACACTCACGGTGTGATGGAGAGTGGTAAAGCAACACTCACGGTGTGATGGAGAGTGGTAAAGCAACACTCACGGTGTGATGGAGAGTGGTAAAGCAACACTCACGGTGTGATGGAGAGTGATAAAGCAACACTCACGGTGTGATGGAGAGTGATAAAGCAACACTCACGGTGTGATGGAGAGTGGTAAAGCAACACTCACGGTGTACAGATGTTAAATAAATAAGTGTTAGCTTCCTCAGCACCATGCACCCCACTGTTGCCACCGGCGGTGACCAGAAGAAGAAACCGGAGACAGTGACAGACTACAATCACACAAAGGTATATACAGTATCTCTATCATATACAGATAGCCTTCCCATCTGCCAAACACCAAATAGGATCCCCTTTTATTATATTACATTCATATTATTACTATTAATATTATCATTCTATATAATTATAACCTTTTCTATTCTATTTTATTTTATGTAAAAGGTTGGTGTGGATGCCAGACCAGATGTCCAGACTGTACTCTGTAAAAGGGGGTACTCTCCGCTGGCCTGTTGACTGTACTCTGTAAAAGGGGGTACTCTCCTCTGGCCTGTTGACTGTACTCTGTAAAAGGGGGTACTCTCCTCTGGCCTGTTGACTGTACTCTGTAAAAGGGGGTACTCTCCTCTGGCCTGTTGACTGTACTCTGTAAAAGGGGGTACTCTCCTCTGACATGTTGACTGTCCTCTGTAAAAGGGGGTACTCTCCTCTGGCCTGTTGACTGTACTCTGTAAAAGGGGGTACTCTCCTCTGGCCTGTTGACTGTACTCTGTAAAAAGGGGTATTCTCCTCTGGCCTGTTGAGGTGTTCTACAATGTGCTCGACATGACTGCTATCAACACGTGTTGTACAAGCAATGCCTTGACAAGACAGTCAGCAGGAGACATTTCATCATGGATCTGGCATGTGAGCTTGGTGAGAACCACATGAACGCAGAGAAAGAAGCTACAGTCACCAAGCAGGCCGCCAAGACAGCAGGTCCTGCTCTCCCTCTTCCCCAAGCACCACAGCTCCCACTGGGGAAAAATACACAATGTCAAGTCGGCAGGTGCACACCAAACAAGGCCAATGAAAACTGTGTGCAGGGCAACCGATTTGTTTGTGGGGCTTGCTCACACAAAGCCCCGAAGCTGTGTGCTGACTGTGGACCTGAAGCATAAAGAGAAGACGTGCTTGGTTCATGTGTAAAGGCTCGGTACAGTGTCTGATACAATCAACACATTATTGTTTTATATCTTGTCATAAATATATTTCCACAAAAATGTATTTATGCAATTCATCCTTGATTGTTCATGCACTGGTGCTTTTGTTTAGGAATACAGCAAATAATTTCACCTGAGCACCTGGCTGGTTATATTATTATTATTATTATTATACTTTTTTCATTTGTACTTTGTCAAAATAAACTGTAAATCAACTTTATTAACTCTATAACTAATTGAATCTACAAATACAGTTGATTAAATGGTTTACACTGTAATGTTTTTATTGTAAGGGAAACAGAAATAGGATATAGGCCGATTTTATTTGTACTTTGTAGAATTAACTATTGTTGTTATTTTTTTATTGATATATTTCCACAAATATTTCATCATGCAATTAATCCTTTACAATATATGATGCACTATTTATCAAGCGTTTATTTAACAAACCATGTTTGCACACCTTGCACCTTGCTGGTTGATATGCATCTGATGCATATGCTAAAGTGGACGCCTGGTAACTTTCTCTAGCGGGTTCTTATATGCTGAAAGAACAGGCGGTTCTAGTGTTAAGGACTGGTAGATGGGTGTTGCTCATGCATTCACTCATGCTGACCGGCTCCAGTACTTTGTTCTTGACTAAAGCCTCCAAGTCAGCCTTGACTTTTGGTCTGATAGCATAATGTACAGGTCCTGCTTTCAGAAACGTTGGTTTGCTGTCTGGCTTAATGCTAAGCTTCCCCTGTAATGTCGTTCATACTACCCAGCTGTCCATTAAATACTTCTCCATGTTTCTTTAAGATGGCAGGTAGGTCTGTGTCTCCATGTGTCATTGTATGCACTGATGGCCAGTCCAGTGTGATTTTCTCCATCTATGAACATCCCAGTAGTGATGCATAGTCTCCTTTCACAACATAGAGTGGCAGCTTTTCAGTTTGACTGTTTACCTGAACTGTGACATCAGTGATGTCTCTCACAGCGACATATTCACCTGTGTAAGTCTTTAGCACGATGTGCTCTGGTTGAAGTGGAAGGTGTTTCAGTGTCTTTTTTCGGACACAAGAGATACAGCTGCCCCTGTGTCAATCTCCATACCCACCGGCTGTCCCTCTAGCAAGGGGGAGACAGAGTAGCCATGCGGCCCGCCAGGAAAAGGTCAGGATTTTCAGTTTGACTTCCTCGTCTGATGAGTCACTCACCTCAGTGTTCTCTTACTCAACAGTGTGAACATGTCTATGTGTCTTTCGTTGGAATGCGTGTTTCTTGTTTCCCGTTTTTGTGATTTCTCTGTTCTCTTTTTGTTTCTGGAGACTTGTCCGATGTTGCCCTTTTTACCACAGGCTGGACAATCCATGTCCTTACACCAGCATGTGACTTGATTTCCCGGTCTCTGATTTTCAGTTGAAACTCTGTTGAAACTTTTTATTTATTTGAAAGGAACACAGACAAGAACAAATAGCAGCAGGAATGGTTATACAGCTAGAGACACAATACTGTTAAAATATATATCAGTATATTATGGAAACTAGTTATTGCAGATAAATACAATTATAATAAACCACATATACAATCCCCCACCTCAGCTGCATCAACCCACCCTCCAACCCCTCCTGGGACCACCCCAACCCACCCTCCCACCCCTCCTGGGACCACCCCAACCCACCCTCCAACCCCTCCTGGGACCACCCCAACACACCCAACCTGATCTCCATTAAATTAAATACTAAATCACAAAAATGATAATTAACGGTTAATCTGTTAGGTAAAACCAACTACAGGAGTTATTTTATGGTTTCAGCTGCATTTGTTGTTTGGCCCCATGGATCATAGCAGTGGATAGTTCTAAATAAATGATATCTATAAAAGTGCTGATCCAATGAGGTGTGGTGGTTGCCATCTTAGTTCCAACATCTTTTTAGCTGCTGTCCAACCTGACAACATTATACGTCTTTGCTGTAATGGCAGTGGTGAATTATCATTCAGTAATAACAGTTTGGGGGAACAAGGTATGAGGATACCTCTTTCCAAAACATGTCCCCTGGTCACTCCCAGTACATATGATTAAAGGAGTCAAAGGCACCTTGATTACATAGATCACACAGAGGAGTGGTTGGGATTTCTATTAAATTATGTTTTCTTGGTGGAAGGTTTACCCTGTGTATGAGATTAAAATGTATCAGCTGATGATTAGGATTGTTAGATGAACCCACTAAGTTCCTGACGAACTCAACTGGTGAGCCTCTTTAGCAGCTAGTTCCATGGACACACTGATTTCAATGTCCTTTGCCAAGGTCAGATGACTTTCAGTCAACAGTCTCTTTTGTGTAGCTTCACTCCGTAGCCCACATACTAGTCTGTCTCTAATGATGTCATTTAGAACAGCATTAAACTCACAGTGTTCTGGTAGTTTCTTTAATGCAGCAGCAAACATTGTTACTGATTCTCCCTCTTCCTGATGTCTCCTGTGGAACCTGAACCTTTCAGCAATAACTAGTGGTTCTGGTGAAAAATGTCCTTTAAGTATCTCCACAATATCCCCATACGTCTTATTACCTGTTCTGTCTGGCTGTAGCAGGCTGCCTAGTAAATTAATTGTCTTTGGCCCCATTACACTAAAACATGGAGGCACAACGTTGTCCTCATCCATGTCATTTACAAGAACAAAATATTCAAACCGTTCCGTATATGAGCTCCACTGCTCAATGCTTTTATCAAACTGTCCAATGTTTCCAACAATTCCAATAATTTTTCATTTCTCAATAAGCTCCTGATTGTCACTCACTTCAATATTGTCCTCAACCACAGCAATATTTTCCTCAGTCACAGGATCTTCATTCACTTCACTCACTGACGTTTCCTCCTCAAATTCGCTCTTTCAGCAGTTTTAATTCCAACGTTCGTCTTCAAGGTTGAATAAATGTTCTTTCCTTTAATCAATATATATTCCTCCCTTTTTAATCCAGTTGTTTTCCCGCTCCAACATCCGTCTCGAGTCCTTTTCTGCCGTCCATGACGATGTTAACTCTCTTTCTAAGCTAGCTAGACTATGCACTTGCCTCTGCTAGCAATACACTGTGCTAACATTAGCCTAGACTGTACCACAGAAAATAACAGTTTTAAACAGTTGTAAAAACCCACTTCTTCCAGACAGAATAGTTCCTGTAGATTCAGACTTACTCATCACCAATCTTTTGTTATGTCTCGGGGGTTTCATAACCACGTCTGTATAACAATTCAATAATGATGAGACGGGAGACAGGAATCAGTTCAACCATTTATCTGGAACGTGATCATCTCAACACATACAAACCCCTATGATGCTCTGCAGCACAACCCCAATATACAACAAATACATACATAAGTAAATGGACACGAAACAAAACTCATAGAGGAATTTAAATGTTCAGTTGTAGAAAGTAGGGCCATGGGATAGGGTTAGAAAGGTCAGTATGTTTGATATCTGGTTACAGAGGTGACATAACAAGCATAAGGTCCATTATAACACAGTGAAGTAGAGGTGGGAGCTAAAAGCAGACATGGACAGTGAGACGGTGTGAGGAGGTCAGGGGTGAAACACTAGATCAGGACAGGTAGAAATGGCAGGGCTGGAAATAGACACAGATACACATTCTGATCATGGCTCAGACCTGACCTGAGACACCCAAACAGAAGATGCCATAGCAAAGTCCTGTCCAGTAGGCTATATGGGATTTCCTTTCATCAAAATCCAACACATGGAAATGTGTCCAGTGTGTGTGTGTGGGTGTCCAGTGTGTGTGTGTTTGTCCAGTGTGTGTGTGTATCAAGTGTATTTGTTTGTGTGTATCCAGTGTGTATGTGTGTGTGTCCAGTGTGTGTGTGTGTGTGTCCAGTGTGTGTGTGTGTGTGTGTCCAGTATGTGTGTGTGTCCAGTGTGTGTCCAGTGTGTGTGTGTGTGTGTGTGTGTGTCCAGTGTGTGTGTGTCCAGTGTGTGTGTGTGTGTGTGTGTGTGTTCAGTGTGTGTGTGTGTGTCCAGTGTGTGTGTGTCCAGTGTGTGGGTGTGTGTGTGTCTAGTGTGTGTATGTGTGTCCCAAGTGTGTTTGTGTGTGTGTGTGTCCAGTGTATGTGTGTGTGTGTGTGTGTGTATGTGTGTTTGTCCTTCATGTGTGTGTCCAGTGTGTGTGTGTGTATGTCTGTCCAGTGTGAGTGTGTCCAGTGTGTGTGTGTCCAGTGTGTGTGTGTGTCCAGTGTGTGTGTGTGTGTGTGTGTCTGTGTGTGTTTGTGTGTTTGTCCTGCATGTGTGTGTCCAGTGTGTGTGTGTGTGTGTCTGTCCAGTGTGAGTGTGTCCAGTGTGTGTGTGTCCAGTGTGTGTGTTTGTCCAGTGTGTGTGTGTGTGTGTGTGTATGTGTGTGTTTGTGTGTGTCCAGTGTGTGTGTGTGTGTGTGTGTGTCCAGTGTGTGTGTGTCCAGTGTGTGTGTCCAGTGTGTGTGAGTGTGTGTGTGTAAGTGTGTGTGAGTGTGTGTGTGTAAGTGTGTATGTGTGTGTGTCCAGTGTGTGTGAGTGTGTGTCCAGTGTGTGTGTCCAGGGTGTGTGTGTGTGTCCAGTGTGTGTGTGTGTGTGTCCAGTGTGTGTGTGTGTCCAGTGTGTGTGTGTGTGTGTGAGTGTGTGTGTGTGTGTGTGTGTGTGTGTGTGTGTGTGTCCAGTGTGTGTGTGTGTCCTGTGTGTGTGTGTGTCAGGTGTGTGTTTGTCCAGTGTGTGTGTGTGTCCAGTGTGTGTGTGTGTCCAGTGTGTGTTTGTGTCAGGTGTGTGTGTGTTCCAGTGTGTATGTGTGTGTGTCGTGTGTGTGTCCAGTGTGTATGTGTGTGTGTCGTGTGTGTGTGTGTCCAGTGTGTATCTGTGTGGGTCCAGTGTGAGTGTGCGTGTCAGGTGAGTGTGTGTGTGTGTGTGTGTCCAATGTGTGTGTGTGTGAGTCCAGTGTGTGTGAGTGTGTGTGTCCAGTGTGTGTGTGTGTGTGTCCAGTGTGTGTGTCCTGTGTGTGTGTGTGTCATGTGTGTGTGTGTCCTGTGTGTGTGTGTGTGAAGGTGTGTGTGTCCAGTGTGTGTGAGTGTGTGTGTCCAGTGTGTGTGTATGTCAGGTGTGTGTGTGTGTGTGTGTCAAGTGTGTGTGAGTGTGTGTGTCCAGTGTGTGTTTCCTGTGTGTGTGTGTGTGTCAGGTGTGTGTGTGTCCAGTGTGTATGTGTGTGTCCTGTGTGTGTGTTTCCAGTGCGTATGTGTGTGTGTCCAGTGTGTATGAGTGTGTGTCCTGTGTGTGTGTGTTTGTCCAGTGTGTGTGTGTGTGTGTGTGTTTGTGTGTCCAGTGTGTGTGTGTCCAGTGTGTGTGTGTCCAGTGTGTGTGTGTTCAGTGTGTGTGTGTGTGTCCAATGTGTGTGTGTGTGTCCAGAGTGTGTGTGTGTCCATTGTGTGTGTGTCCAGTGTGTGTCCAGTGTGTGTGTGTGTGTGTGTGTGATCAGTGTGTGTGTCCTGTGTGTGTGTGTGAGTGTGTGTCCAGTGTGTGTGTGTGTCAGGTGTGTGTGTGTGTGTGTCCAGTGTGTGTGAGTGTGTGTGCAGTGTGTGTGTGTCCAGTGTGTGTGTCCTGTGTGTGTGTGTCAGGTGTGTGTGTGTCCAGTGTGTATGAGTGTGTGTTCTGTGTGTGTGTGTTTGTCCAGTGTGTGTGTGTGTGTGTGTGTGTCCAGTGTGTGTGTGTCCTCTGTGTGTGTGTGTGTGTGTGTGTCCAGTGTGTGTGTGTCCAATGTGTGTGTGTGTGTCCAGAGTGTATGTGTGTGGGTCCAGTGTGTGTGTGTGTGTGTCCAGTGTGTGTGTGTCCACCGTATGTGTGTGTGTCCAGTGTGTTTGTGTGTGTCCAGTGTGTGTGAATGTGTGTGTCCAGTGTGTGTGTGTGTGTGTGTGTGTGTGTGTGTCCAGTGTGTGTGTGTGTGTGTGTTTGTGTGTGTCCAGTGTGTGTGTGTGTGTGTGTGTGTGTCCAGTGTGTGTGTGTGTGTGTGTCCAGTGTGTGTGTGTGTGTCCAGTGTGTGTGTGTGTGTGTGTGTGTGTGTGTGTGTGTGTGTGTGTGTGTGCCAGTGTGTGTGTGTGTGTGTGTGTGTGTGTGTGTCCAGTGTGTGTGTGTGTGTGTGTGTGTGTGTGTGTCCAGTGTGTGTGTGTGTGTGTGTGTGTGTTTGTGTGTGTCCAGTGTGTGTGTGTGTGTGTGTGTGTGTGTCCAGTGTGTGTGTGTGTGTGTGTCCAGTGTGTGTGTGTGTGTCCAGTGTGTGTGTGTGTGTGTGTGTGTGTGTGTGTGTGTGTGTGTGTGTGTGTGTGTGTCCAGTGTGTGTGTGTGTGTGTGTGTGTGTGTGTGTGTCCAGTGTGTGTGTGTTTGTGTCCAGTGTGTGTGTGTTTCCAGTGTGTGTGTGTGTCCAGTGTGTGTGTGTGTGTTTGTGTCAGGTGTGTGTGTTTCCAGTGTGTATGTGTGTGTGTCGTGTGTGTGTCCAGTGTGTATCTGTGTGGGTCCAGTGTGAGTGTGCGTGTTAGGTGTTTGTGTGTGTGTCCAATGTGTGTGTGTGTGTCCAGTGTGTGTGAGTGTGTGTGTCCAGTGTGTGTGTGTGTGTCTCCATTGTGTGTGCTTCCTATGTGTGTGTGTCCTGTGTGTGTGTGTGTGTGTGTGTGAAGGTGTGTGTGTGTGTGTCCAGTGTGTGTGAGTGTGTGTGTCCAGTGTGTGTGTGTGTGTCAGGTGTGTGTGTGTGTGTGTGTGTCCAGTGTGTGTGAGTGTGTGTGTCCAGTGTGTGTGTCCTGTGTGTGTGTGTGTGTGTCAGGTGTGTGTGTGTCCAGTGTGTATGTGTGTGTGTCCAGTGTGTATGAGTGTGTGTCCTGTGTGTGTGTGTGTTTGTCCAGTGTGTGTGTGTGTGTGTGTGTCCAGTGTGTGTGTGTCCTCTGTGTGTGTGTGTGTGTGTCCACTGTGTGTGTGTCCAGTGTGTGTGTGTGTGTGTGTCCAATGTGTGTGTGTGTGTCCAGAGTGTGTGTGTGTCCATTGTATGTGTGTGTGTCCAGTGTGTGGGTTTGTGTGTGTGTGATCAGTGTGTGTGTCCTGTGTGTGTGTGTGAGTGTGTGTGTCCAGTGTGTGTGTGTGTGTCAGGTGTGTGTGTGTGTGTGTCCAGTGTGTGTGAGTGTGTGTGTCCAGTGTGTGTGTGTCCAGTGTGTGTGTCCTGTGTGTGTGTGTCAGGTGTGTGTGTGTCCAGTGTGTATGTGTGTGTCCTGTGTTTGTGTTTCCAGTGTGTATGTGTGTGTGTCCAGTGTGTATGAGTGTGTGTTCTGTGTGTGTATGTTTGTCCAGTGTGTGTGTGTGTGTGTGTGTGTGTGTGTGTGTGTGTGTGTGTCCAGTTTGTGTGTGTGTGTGTGTCCAGTGTGTGTGTGTCCAGTGTGTGTGTGTTCAGTGTGTGTGTGTGTGTCCAATGTGTGTGTGTGTGTGTCCAGAGTGTGTGTGTGTCCAGTGTGTGTCCAGAGTGTGTGTGTGTGTGATCAGTGTGTGTGTCCTGTGTGTGTGTGTGTGTGTACAGTGTGTGTGTTTCAAGTGTGTTTGTGTGTCCAGTGTGTGTGTGTGTGTGTGTGTGTCCAGTGTTTGTGTGTGTCCAGTGTATGTGTGTGTCCAGTGTGTCAGTGTGTGTGTCCAGTTTGTCAGTGTGTGTGTTTGTCCAGTGTGTGTGTGTGTGTCCAGTGTGTGTGTTTGTGTCCAGTGTGTGTGTTTGTGTACAGTATGTGTGTCCTGTGTGTGTGTTTGTGTGTGTGTGTGTGTGTGTGTGTGTCCAGTGTTACCATGGTTATTATTTACAGGGACACTGAGGAGTCAACATCATGAACCCAAAACCCTGGATAGAGGGGCTCAGTGAATGTGGAGTGGAATGTGATCAGGTGGGTCAGTGTGTCAGAGGAGACTCTGTAGAAGGACAGAGTGCCGGCTGGCCAGTCCAGATACACTCCTACTCTTTGGGAGCTGGAGGAGGGGACGTCTATGGTAGTGGACTTATCATTGTGCCAGGCAAAGTAACTGTTGTCAGAGCAGACCAGACCCCAGGACTTGTCATTCCATCCAATCCAACACACACACACACATCCTGAACACACACACACACACACACACAGCCTGAACACACACACACACACACACACTGGACACACACACACATCCTGAACACAGAGACACACACACACAAACAAACACACACACACATCCACACACACACACACACCCTGAACACACACACACACTTTCATGCATGAACACACACACACATACACACACACATTGTCAAAGCAACTCTTTGTAAACTTTGGTGTCCCTGTCCTGTGTGTGTGTTGTGTGTGTGTGTGTGTGTGTGTGTGTGGGTCCGGTGTGTGTTTGTCCAGTGTGTGTGTGTGTCCGGTGTGTTTGTGTATGTGTGTGTGTGTCCAGTATGTGTGTGTTTTTGTCCAGCGTGTGTGTGTGTCCAGTGTGTTTGTGTGTGTGACCAGTGTGTGTGTGTCCAGTGTGTGTGTGTGTGTGTCCAGTGTGTGTGTGTCCAGTGTGTGTGTGTGTGTGTGTGTCCAGAGTGTGTGTGTGTGTGTCCAGTGTGTGTGTGTGTGTGTGTGTCCAGTGTGTGTGTGTGTATGTGTGTGTATGTGTGTGTTTGTCCAGTGTGTGTGTGTCCAGTGTGTGTGTGTGTGTGTGTGTCCAGTGTGTGTGTGTGTGTGTCCAGTGTGAGTGAGTGTGTGTGAGTGTGTCCAGTGAATGTGTGTGTGTGTCCAGTGTGTGTGTGTGTCCAGTGTATGTGTGTGTCCGGTGTGTGTGTGTGTCCAGTGTGTGTGTGTGTGTGTGTGTGTGTTCCACTGTTTGTGTGTTTGTCCAGTGTGTGTGTGTGTCCAGTGTGTGTGTGTGTTTGTCCAGTGTGTGTGTGTGTCCAGTGTGAGTGTGTGTGTGTGTCAGTATGAGTGAGTGTGTGTGTATGTGTGTGTCCAGTGTGTGTGTGTGTGTGTGTGTTTGTGTGTGTGTGTGTCCAGTTTGTGTGTGTTTGTGTGTCCAGTGTGTGTGTGTGTGTGTTTTTTGTGTGTGTGTGTCGTGTGTATATGTATGTGTGTGTTCAGTGGACACAGGACACACACACACACACAGGACACACACACACAGGACACACGACACACACACATACACACACACACTGGACACACACACACACACTGGACACACACACACACACTGGACACACACACACACACACACTGGACACACACACACACTGGACACACACACACACACACACTGGACACACACACACACACACACACACTGGACACACACACACACACACACTGGACACACACAGTCAGCATATAACTTAGTCCAAGTGGTGTTAAGAATGTTTGTCTTAACTAGCCTGATAACTCCAACATGTCTTATATGAACATTGACACAAACCCTCTACATACTTGAGTTTCTCCATTCTGCAGTGTGGATCCTCCAGTCCAGCAGAGAGCAGTCTGACTCCTGAGTCTCCTGGGTGATTGTAGCTCAGGTCCAGCTCTCTCAGGTGTGAGGGGTTTGACTTCAGAGCTGAGACCAGAGAAGCACAGCCTTCCTCTGTGACTAGACAGCCTGACAGCCTGCAAAGAGTCAAATCATATTAAAACCACACTGCTATTCTTTGGTGGTCAAAATAGTGGCAGTATATTTTTTTCTACATTTTCAGAAACAGCGTCCTGAAACCTGTCATATCTATTCATAAATTAATGTATCATTATTAGAAATTACCATAGATAAACATGTATAGGACGAATATTTGAGTAGACTGACCAGAGCAGTTTAAAAAGCAGTATCAGTCAAAAGACAGACAGTGAGGTATCAGATTTAGATTGTATTGAGTATACATGTCACGTTAGTTCAATGACGGGTCAGACCAAGGCGCAGACTTTCTTGGGTGCCCTGTTATGTAAGGCAATAAATAGGCTATAGTGCAAAATAGTTACAATTTCGTATTAACACTGGAATGATAGATGTGCAAAAGATGATGTGCAAATAGAGATACTGGGGTGCAAATTAGCAAAATAAATAACAATATGGGGATGAGGTAGTTGGGTGGGCTAATTACAGATGGGCTGTGTACAGGTGCAGTGATCGGTAAGCTGTTCTGACAACTGACGCTTAAAGTTAGTGAGGGAGATAAGTGTCTCCAGCTTCAGAGATTTTTGCAATTCGTTCCAGTCATTGGCAGCAGAGAACTGGAAGGAATGGCGCCCAAAGGAGGTGTTGGCTTTGGGGATGACCAGTGAGATATACCTGCTGGAGCGCAGACTACGGGTGGGTGTTGCTATGGTGACCAATGAGCTAAGATAAGGTGGGGATTTGCCTATCAGTGATTTATAGATGGCCTGGAGCCAGTGGGTTTGGCGACGAATATGTAGTGAGGACCAGCCAACAAGAGCGTACAGGTCACAGTGGTGGGTAGTATATGGGGCTTTGGTGACAAAATAGATGGCACTGTTATTGACTACATCCAATTTGCTGAGTAGAGTGTTGGAAGCTATTTTGTAAATGACATCGCCGAGGTCAAGGATCGGTAGGATAGTCAGTTTTACGAGGGCATGTTTGGCAGCATGAGTGAAGGAGACTTTGTTGCGAAATAGGAAGCCGATTCTAGATTTAACTTTGGATTGGAGATTCTTAATGTGAGTCTGGAAGGAGAGTTTACAGTCTAACCAGACACCTAGGTATTTGTAGTTGTCCACATACTCTAGGTCAGACCCGTCGAGAGTAGGGATTCTAGTCGGGTGGGCGGGTGCCAGCAGCATTCGATTGAAGAGCATGCATTTAGTTTTACTAGTGTTTAAGAGCAGTTGGAGGCTACTGAAGGAGTGTTGTATGGCATTGAAGCTCGTTTTGAGGTTTGTTAACACAGTGTCCAATGAAGGGCCAGATGTATACAAAATGGTGTTGTCTGCATAGAGGTGGATCTGAGAGTCACCAGCAGCAAGAGCGACATCATTGATATACATGGAGAAAAGAGTCGGCCCAAGAATTGAACCCTGTGGCACCCCCATAGAGACTGCCATAGGTCCAGACAACAGGCCCTCCGATTTTACACATTGAACTCTATCTGAGAAGTAGTTGGTGAACCAGGCGAGGCAGTCATTTGAGAAACCAAGGCTATTTAGTCTGCCAATAAGAATGCGGTGTTTGACAGAGTCGAAAGCCTTGGCCAGGTCGATGAAGACGGCTGCACAGTACTGTCTATTATCGATCGCGGTTATAATATCGTTTAGGACCTTGAGCGTGGCTGAGGTGCACCCATGACCAGCTCGGAAACCGGATTGCATAGTGGAGAAGGAACGGTGGGATTCGAAATGGTCGGTGATCTGTTTGTTAACTTGGCTTTCAAAAACTTTCTAAAGGCAGGGCAGGATGGGTATAGGTCTGTAACAGTTTGGATCTAGAGTGTCACCCCCTTTGAAGAGGGGGATGACCGCGGCAGCTTTCCAATCTCTGGGGATCTCAGACGTTATGAAAGAGAGGTTGAACAGGCTAGTAATAGAGGTGGTGATAGTGTTTCCTAGCATCAGTGCAGTGGGCAGCTGGGAGGAGGTGCTCTTATTCTCCATGGACTTTACAGTGTCCCAAAACTTTTTGGAGTTAGTGGTACAGGATGCAAATTTCTGTTTGAAAAAGTTAGCCTTTGCTTTCCTAACTGCTTGTGTATATTGGTTCCTAACTTCCCTGAAAAGTTGCATATCACGGGGGCTATTTGATGCTAATGCAGTACGCCACAGGATATTTTTGTGCTGGTCAAGGGCAGTCAAGTCTGAGAAGAACCAGGGGCTATATCTGTTCTTAGTTCTGTATTTTTAAAATGAGGTAGAACGGATTTGTTTGCCTGCATTAAAGTCACCAGCCACTATGAGCATTTTCTTCTACGCTTATGGCCTTATATAGCTAGTTGAGTGATGTCTTAGTGCCAGCATCGGTTTGCGGTGGTAAATAGACAGCTACGAAAATATAGATAAACTCTCTTGGTAGAGCTTATTATGAGGTACTCTACCTCAGGTGAGCAATACCTCGAGAGTTCCTTAATATTAGACATCACTCCAACAGCTGTTATTGACAAATAGACACACACCCCCACTCAGACGTAGTTGTTCTGTCTTGCCGATGCACGGAAAACCCAGCCAATTGTATATTATCCGTGTCGTCGTTCAGCCACGACTCGGTAAAACATAAGATATTACAGTTTTTAATGTCCCGATGGTAGGATAGTCTCGAACGGAGATCATCCAGTTTATTCTCCAGTGATTGCACGTTGGCCAATAGAACGGATGGTAGAGGCGGGTTACCCACTCGCCGACCAATTCTCACAAGGCACCCCGATCTCCGCCCTTGTTTTTCCGTCTTTTCTTCACGCGAGTGACGGGGATTTGGGCCAGGTCTCGGAGAAGCAGTATATCATTCACGTCAGACTCATTAAATAAAAAATCTTTGTCCATTTCGAGGTGAGTAATCACTCCCTATCGAGACCCTTCAGATCGGCCAACATCGAAGGGTAGGCCCAAGGGACCAGCTATCTGTGTTCATCTCCATGTCTTTTAGTCATAGGCACAAACCTGATAAATGATTTAGATATGTGTCTTTGACTGGCCAGTTTCCATGCCCAATCTAAGAGGAATAGCCTCTGTCTGCTGTTTCATACATTTTGACTGAATTTCATATCCTGTCTGCTTATGGCATAGATTTATACAGCATGTATGGGTCTGGCATGACCACATCTATTATTCTACCCTTCTGATCCTAGGATCTGTTGTGATAGAATATGAATTGATGGGTCTGTCAAACACTGATGTCAAACACTGATGCGATATAAGAGATTATGGTGGGTGTGAGAGGTAGGGGGGCCTATAGAGGACAAAAAGGGCCAATGCAATGCGTGCCCAGTCTACCCACAGTCAAATGACGTGAGGAAGGCACAAGCATGGTCCAGACTGGGTGACAGGTGGCACCGGGTTTACACAGCGGGCCGTGGGTGTGTGCGCTCTGCCACACCAGCCCGCACACAGACACACAACACACACACACTCCTCCAGGGTGACTGAGTCACCAGGGGAACAGGTTCCATGGAAAGCTACTCAGAGGGATGTCAGCTGGGGTGAGTAGAAAGAGACAAAGAGACATAATGACATACAGCAGGACAGTAGTCATGGTGACATGAGGGTGGTGTTCAGTAGGCACACAATGGGGATCTTCTGGTTTCCACTAGATAGCACAGCCACAAAGTCAAAATTGGCTAACAAAAAGCCCACGCAACTCAGCCTTCCTGTGCCCGCCTGACACAAGTCCCACACAGGTTACATACATACTGTAGAACGTATGCTTCAGACAACTGAACAATTTTCAGAAATGTCCTAGTCTTTACATAAAGGGCAATTCCGCCACTTTTTAACCTCATATTCATTATTTTCAGCACCATACCAGTGTCAACATATGTGAAAACGGCACGTTTCTATGATTTTTTTTTTTTTTTACATTTAGCAGATACTCTTATCCAGAGCAACTTACAGGAGCAATTAGGGTTAAGTGCCTTGCTCAAGGGCACATCGACAGATTTTTCACGTAGTCGGCTCGGGGATTAGAACCAGCGACCTTTTGGTTACCGGCACAACGCTCTTTACCACTAAGCTACCTACTGCCCTAACACCAGTGATTGCTTTATGCCTCTCTCCCATGTTAATATGCCTTGCTTATTGCTGTTTCGGTTATTTCTTAAAAAGACAAGAGTTCTTAAAAAATGCTTCTCTGTGACATCACATGGTAGGATTAAAAGTAAGAAAAACTGTGATTTTTAAAAACCTGCAACGAGTTTCTAGCCAGTTAAGTGTATTTTCTTGCTCCCTACGTCACTGCGAATCTCAGTGTTTGAAAATCACTGTTTTTCAAATGTTTTATCTTTTGATGCCATCAGGTAGAACTTTTTAACTTGATATATTTTTACTACAAAACATAGAAACTGGAATTGAGCTGGCGATAATGAAAATGAGGTTGGAAAGTGGTGGAATTAAATCAAATCAAATTAAGTAAATGTTATTTGTCACATGCGCCAAGTGTAGACCTTACTGTGAAATGCTTACTTACAAGCCCTTAACCAACAATGCAGAGTTTCTTTTTTTTTAAGAGAAAAATAAATAAACTAAAGGAAAAATTGTAACAAAATAAATGAACCTTTAAGTTTTCTGTGTAACTGTTCTATATTCCTCTTACTCAACTGTTATCTTTCTCTCACTCCCTCTTGCTTTTCCTTTTAGTAATTGCCCTACTTTACCCTGAAGTTGTTTGAATTGAATTGTCCTCTACTCTGTATTCTTTCTCCGCCTGGCACATTCCCGTGATTTGTCCGTCCCCTCTGTCATTTGAATGGGGGTACAGAAGAACAAAACCTATAGTGCTTTCTAAATAGCAGTGTCCAAGTACACAACCACAGAAACCATGCTGCGTTACCAAGAATCCACCTGGCTTTTCATTGAGCCTTCTTTCTCCTTCACTCCTTCTCTCCCTCCCGCTCTTCTCTGACACCCCTGGCCGTTCTCACCCCATCCATCCCCCTCCTCTTCCCCTCCTCTCCTCCTCTCCTGTATGCCTTTCTCTGTTGGTATTCCGTTACAGCAGGCAGCTAGTGTTGAGTCACGCTGTTTCATCAATTACCCCTCCAGCAATGTTTATTATTTGATTTCCTCCCTGACCAACCTGCCTGTGTGTGTGTGTGTGTGTGTGTGTGTGTGTGTGTGTGTGTGTGTGTGTGTGTGTGTGTGTGTGTGTGTGTGTGTGTGTGTGTGTGTGTGTGTGTGTGTGTGTGTGTGTGTGTGTCAGTTTACTCTGTCACAGAGAGCTTTTCACCGGAGGACAGGGAGAGGCAGGGAGGGAGAGAGGAACGTCTTAATAAAGGTTCAATCTTGTCATTGTGTTTTTGTGGGGGAGATCTATTCCCATGACCTCCTATTTCCTTTCAGACTATGGAGGAAAATATATTCAGCAACTCTTGCTTTGTTTGTTATTGTTGAAACAACAAGTTTTGGTAAATAAATAATACTAATAGGTCATTGACTGTCCCCTGACCCCTCAGTAAACTCCCTTCAGGTTGTTGTGACCAGTGGAGGCTGCTGAGGGGAGGATGGCTCATACTAATGGATGGAACGGTGCGAATAGAATGGCATCAAACACATGGAAACCATGGAAACCATGTGTTTGATGTATGTGATACCATTCCACCTATTCCGCTCCAGCCGTTACCACGAGCCCCTTCTCCCCAATTAAGGTGCCACCAACCTCCTGTTATTGTGACCATAGACCTAGTTTTATTTCTATGGTTGTGAGTGACACCCTCCACCTCTGGTAGTGTGGTAGGATATTTTGTTAATCTCCCTGCCAGACATGAGGGAGGTAAAGAATGTAGGTGGGCTTCTGTTCAATGGCTGACATCCATAACCAGTTATCCTCCTGTCTATGAACTGGTTCTGTTCAATGGCTGGCATCCATAACCAGTTATCCCCCTGTCTATGAACAGGTTCTGTTCAATGGCTGGCATCCATAACCAGTTATCCCCCTGTCTATGAACTGATTCTGTTCAATGGCTGACATCCATAACCAGTTATCCTCCTGTCTATGAACTGGTTCTGTTCAATGGCTGACATCCATAACCAGTTATCCCCCTGTCTATGAACTGGTTCTGTTCAATGGCTGACATCAATAGCCAGTTATCCCCCTGTCTATGAACTGGTTCTGTTCAATGCCTGGCATCCATAACCAGTTATCCCCCTGTCTATGAACTGGTTCTGTTCAATGGCTGACATCAATAACCAGTTATCCCCCTGTCTATGAACTGGTTATGTTCAATGGCTGACATCAATAGCCAGTTATCCACCTGTCTATGAACTGGTTCTGTTCAATGGCTGACATCCATAACCAGTTATCCCCCTGTCTATGAACTCGTTCTGTTCAACGGCTGACATCCATAACCAGTTATCCCCCTGTCTATGAACTGGTTCTGTTCAATGGCTGGCATCCATAACCAGTTATCCCCCTGTCTATGAACTGGTTCTGTTCAATGGCTGACATCCATAACCAGTTATCCCCCTGTCTATGAACTGGTTCTGTTCAATGGCTGGCATCCATAACCAGTTATCCTCCTGTCTATGAACTGGTTCTGTTCAATGGCTGACATCAATAGCCAGTTATCCCCCTGTCTAGGAACTCGTTATGTTCAATGGCTGACATCCATAACCAGTTATCCCCCTGTCTATGAACTGGTTCTGTTCAATGGCTGACATCAATAGCCAGTTATCCCCCTGTCTATGAACTGGTTCTGTTCAATGCCTGGCATCCATAACCAGTTATCCCCCTGTCTATGAACTGGTTCTGTTCAATGGCTGACATCAATAACCAGTTATCCCCCTGTCTATGAACTGGTTATGTTCAATGGCTGACATCAATAGCCAGTTATCCCCCTGTCTAGGAACTCGTTCTGTTCAATGGCTGACATCCATAACCAGTTATTCCCCTGTCTATTGTGGTGGAAATTATATAATCAAGTGAGAAAAATACTTTGTCATTTCGTCAAACAATCATTTTTATTTAACATCGATTAATTATTGCAATAATGAGGCTGTCTACCCCACACTCTGAATTGTGATGCCGAGGGCTCTCACATACAGACAATACAAATATATTTTAAGCACGATACACCCTCTCAGTCTACATGACAAACAGCAGATGTGTGGAATGAGTCAAAAGGTTAGGATTTGTATGAAATAAATGAATAATTCACAGCAGACAGTATCTGCTATAAAGACTGTTCTCATTGAATGCAAACCAGGGTTTGGCCCCCAAGACAAGGTTCTTATCAACTATTCATAACAGATCTCGTCCTGGTACCTTACACACAGACACCAGACACCAATTCAGTCTATGAAATGCAGGCTCAGTCAGACCGGAGACATCTCCCTTTCACACACCACTAATCATGAAATGGAATGTGGCTGTTGGTTTTATCACCTAGCCATTCATAAATCAATTGTCAGCTCCAGATACCCTTATCTGGAGTAAAACCCATGTCCTTGACCACACACCTAGACAAGCTCCAGGGAGCTGGAGTAGAAACCATCCCTTTACAAAAACACAGCATTAGTAGAACAGAAATGTCTTACTATTTGTTAAACAAAGCATGTTAATTTTAAACTTAATAAACAACGACAAAACAATAAAACAACGATACGTGACATCCAAAGGTAACACACAACAAACCTCACACAGAACAAGATCCCACAACTTAACGAGTGCCAACAGGCTACTTATGTATGGTCCCCAATCAGAGACAACGAGTGACAGCTGCCTCTGATTGGGAAACACACTTTTATTTGAGTGTATTTTCATACATATCTGTTTCACCTTTTAGAAATGAAAGCACTTTACATATCTAGTCACCCTATTTGAAGAAATCATAAGTATTCTGACCAATTAACTTATAGTGTATTAAAGTAGTCAAAAGTTGAGTATTTGGTCCAAACTCGTTGGTTGCATTTGCAGTTTGTTTTGGTTGTGTTTTGGGTTATGTTTTGTCCAATTAACTGAATGGTGGATGATGACTGGAGTACTTTTCTGTCTAAGTGAGTAGATAACATGTTTCTAAACACTACTAAATTAATCCTGATGATGCCATGATTAAGAAAAATCATGAATGAATCATGAATAATTATGAGTGAGAAAGTTACAGAGGCTACAACAAAACATGCTAACCTCTAACCATTACCAATAACAGAGGGGGTATGATCCTTGTTCCTCTGTAACTTTCTCATTCATCATCATTCACGATTCATTCATGATTATTCATAATCATGGTAGCATCCACATGAATGTAGAAGTGTTCAGAAACATCTTCTTTTCTTACTGACAATACAATTGAAGTGACTCCAAAATGACAGGACATTATTCACCATTCAGTTTCTATTGGGAAAAACATCATCTAAAACACAACTAAGACAAACTGCAAATGCATTCAACAAGTTTGTAGAATCACAAGCTTGATGTAATCACTGCAGGTAAGGAATATGGGACCAAATACTAAACGTATGACTACTTTAATACAATATAAGTGAATATGTCCAAATGATTACGACTTTTTCAAATGGGAGAACTAGATACATAAAGTGCTTTCATTTCTAAACAGTAACACAGATATGTATGAAAATATCCTCAAATAAAAGGTGACATTATATACTGTCGCCTAATATGAAACATTATATCTCAAATCCAAAATGCTGGAGTATAGCACCAAATTTAAAACTGTAAGCTTCACTGTCCAAACACATATGGTGTGGACTATGTGTGCCTGGTAAACACATGTGGATCTGGTGAACAGTTATCACTTGTTGAACAACTACAGGAATACTGACCTCAGAGTCTCCAGTTTACAGTGGGGATTCCCCAGTCCAGCAGAGAGCAGCTTCACTCCTGAATCCTCCAGGACATTGTTACTCAGATCCAGCTCTCTCAGATGTGAGGGGTTTGACTTCAGAGCTGAGACCAGAGAAGCACAGCCTTCCTCTGTGACTCCACAGCCTGACAGCCTGCAAAGAGTCAAATCATGATTTCATAAACAAACTGTTAATTTAACACCAGTAGTGTAGAAGGACAATGGCAGATGCATTTGGTTTATTCTCTTAAACAACATATAGATTCATCTTCCGTCTCCTAGAATTGTATGGTCATATTGTTATACTAATGTGAACACCAATGCATTGATTCAGTATGTTTATCAATGTAATATTATATATTATATACATATTATAATACATATATTTCTCTAAACTTCATATTTATTCCCGATGATTAGTTATTATATGTCATTTTATGTACTCACAGAGCAGCTCTGGAGGCTTTGACCACTGGCAGCAGCCTCAGAAGACCTTCCTCTGATCTGGAGTATTTCTTCAGGTCAAACACATCCAGCTCCTTTTCTGAAGTCAGCAACACAAAGACCAGAGCTGGCCACTGTGCAGGTGACAGTTCTTCTTCTGAGAGACTTCCTGATCTCAGGTAGCTTTGGATCTCCTCCACTAGAGAATGGTCATTCAGTTCATTCAGACAGTGGAATAGATTGATGCACCTCTCTGGAGAGGGATTCTCCCTGATCTTCTCCTTGATGTACTTGACTGTTTCTTCATGGCTCTGTGAGCTGCTTCTTGTCTTTGTCAGTAGACCTCGTAAGTGATTCTGATTGGACTCCAGTGAGAGGCCCAGAAGGAAGCGGAAGAACAGGTCCAGGTTTCCTGTCTCACTTTGTAAGGCTTTATCCACAGCACTCTTGTAGACAGTAACTTTACGCTTGTGTCTGATCCTCACAGAAAAGTTCCTGGACGTTGATTGAGGTTCATCCATTAGATTCTCATTGTTGTTGATGAATGAGAGGAACACATATACAGCATCCAGAAACTCCTGAATATTCAGATGCACGAAGCAGTACACCTTATCCTGGTACAGCCCACATTCCTCTTTAAAGAGCTGAGTGCACAATCCTGAGTACACTGACGCTTCATTGACATCAATGCCAGCCTCTTTCAGGTCTTCTTCATAGAAAATCAGATTGCCCTTCATAAGCTGTTGAAAAGCCAGTTTTCCAAGTGACAGAATGCTCTCTTTATTCCAGTGTGGACCTGTCTCTTCTTTCCCAAGATACTTTTCATTCTTCTGGTTGGTATGAAACTCCACAAGGTGTGAGTACATCTCAGTCAGAGTCTTGGGCATCTCTCCTGTCTTATGTTTCAACATGTGCTCAAGGACTGTTGCAGAAATCCAACAGAAGACAGGAATGTGGCACATGATGTGGAGGCTCCTTGATGTCTTTATGTGTGTGATGATTCTGCTGGCTAGGTCCTGATCACTGAATCTCTTCCTGAAATATTCATCCTTCTGTGGGTCATTGAACCCTCGTACCTCTGTCACCTGGTCAACACACACTGAAGGGATCTTATTGGCTGCTGCAGGTCGGGTAGTTATCCAGAGGAGAGCAGAGGGAAGCAGATTTCCCTTGATGAGATTTGTCAGCAGATCATCCACTGAGGTTGACTTTGTGACGTCACAACAGATCTTGTTCTTCTGGAAGTCCAGGGGCAGTCGGCATTCATCCAGACCATCAAAGATTAACAGAACTTTGTACTTGTCGTAGTTGGAGATTCTTGATTCTGTGGTTTCCTTTGAGAAGTGATTGAGAAGTTCAATCAAAGTGTCTTTTTCCCTGTTCATCAAATTCAGCTCCCGAAAAGGGAATGAAAATACAAAATGGACATCCTGATTTGCTTTTCCTTCAGCCCAGTCCAGAATGAACTTCTGCACAGAGACTGTTTTTCCAATGCCAGCGACTCCCTTTGTCAGCACATTTCTGATAATTTTGTCTTGTCCAGTTAAGGGTTTGAAGATGTCGTTACATTTGATTGCAGTCTCTGGCAGACATATCAGTATGGATGACGGATCACCACCTCAAGCTGAACCCTGGCAAGACGGAGCTGCTCTTCCTCCCGGGGAAGGACTGCCCGTTCCATGATCTCGCCATCACGGTTGACAACTCCGCTGTGTCCTCCTCCCAGAGTGCGAAGAGCCTAGGCGTGACCCTGGACAACACCCTGTCGTTCTCCGCCAACATCAAGGCGGTGACCCGCTCCTGCAGGTTCATGCTCTACAACATTCGGAGAGTGCGACCCTGCCTTACACAGGAAGCGGCGCAGGTCCTGGTCCAGGCACTTGTCATCTCCCGTCTGGACTACTGCAACTCGCTGTTGGCTGGGCTCCCTGCCTGTGCCATTAAACCCCTACAACTCATCCAGAATGCCGCAGCCCGTCTGGTGTTCAACCTTCCCAAGTTCTCTCACGTCACCCCCTCCTCCGCACACTCCACTGGCTTCCAGTTGAAGCTCGCATCCGCTACAAGACCATGGTGCTTGCCTATGGAGCAGTGAGGGGAACGGCACCTCTGTACCTTCAGGCTCTGATCAGTCCCTACACCCAAACGAGGACATTGCGTTCATCCACCTCTGGCCTGCTGGCTCCCCTTCCTCTGCGGAAGCATAGCTCCCGCTCAGCCCAGTCAAAACTGTTCGCTGCTCTGGCACCCCAATGGTGGAACAAGCTCCCTCACGACGCCAGGACAGCGGAGTCACTCACCACCTTCTGGAGACATTTGAAACCCCACCTCTTTAAGGAATACCTGGGATAGGATAAAGTATTCCTTCTAACCACCCCCCCAAATTGTAAAGTGGTTATCCCACTGGCTATAGGGTGAACGCACCAATTTGTGAGTCGCTCTGGCTAAGAGCGTCTGCTAAATGACGTTAATGTGCCCTTGAGCAAGGCACTTAACCCTAATTTCTCCTGTAAGTCGCTCTGGTTAAGAGCGTCTGCTAAATGACTAAAATGTAAATGTAAATGTCTTGCTTGTTTCCTGGTTGTTGTCTCAATCTGTCTCAGCTCATGTTCATTATTGACCTCTCCTGTTCCACCCTCTGTGATGTAGAGATCTGTGTAGATCTTATTGAGAAGACACAGAGAAGAGCAGTCTCAGTTGAATGACCAGTCCTGAAACCTGACTGGTTTGGATCAAGAAGGTAATTCTGAGAGAGATAGCAAGAGAGTTGGCTAAAGACGGCACGCTCAATAGTTTTGGAAAGAAAAGAAAGAAGGGATACTGGTCTGTAGTTGTTGACATCAGTGGGATCGAGTGTTGGTTTTTGAGAAGGGGTGCAACTCTCGCTCTCTTGAAGACGGAAGGGACATGGCCAGCGGTCAAGGATGAGTTGATCAGCGAGGTGAGGTAGGGGAGAAGGTCACCGGAGATGGTCTGGGGAAGAGAGGAGGGGATGGGGTCAAGCGGGCAGGTTGTTGGGCGGCCTGCAGTCACTAGTCGCAAGATTTTATCTGGAGAGAGAGGAGAGAAAGAAGTCAAAGCATAGGGTAGGGCAGTGTGAGCAGGACCAGCAGTGTCATTAGACTTAACAAACGAGGATCGGATGTCGTCAACCTTCTTTTCAAAGTGGTTGACGAAGTCATCCACAGAGAGGGAGGAGGGGGGGGGGGGCACGATTCAGCAGTGAGGAGAATGTGGCAAAGAGCTTCCTAGGGTTAGAGGCAGATGCTTGGAATTTAGAGTGGTAGAAAGTGGCCTTAGCAGCAGAAACAGATGAAGAAAATGTAGAGAGGGAGGGAGTGAAAAGATGCCAGGTCGGCAGGGAGTTTAGTTTTCTTCCATTTCCGCTCAGCTGCCCGGAGCTCTGTTCTGTGAGCTCGCAATGAGTCATCAAGCCACGGAGCTGGAGGGGAGGACCGAGCCGGCCGGGAGGATAGGGGACACAGGGAGTCAAAGGATGCAGAAAGGGAGGAGAGGAGGGTTGAGGAGGCAGAATCAGGAGATTGGAGGGAGAAGGATTGAGCAGAGGGAAGAGATGATAGGATGGAAGAGGAGAGAGTAGTGGGAGAGAGAGAGCGAAGGTTGCGGCGGCGCTGTTACCATCTGTGTAGGGGCAGAGTGAGTAGTGTTGGAGGAGAGCGAGAGAGAAAAGGATACAAAGTAGTGGTCGGAGACATGGAGGGGAGTTGCAGTGAGATTAGTAGAAGAGCAACATCTAGTAAAGATGAAGTCAAGCGTATTGCCTGCCTTGTGAGTGGGGGGTGGTGAGAGGGTGAGGTCAAAAGAGGAGAGGAGTGGAAAGAAGGAGGCAGAGAGAAATGAGTCAAATGTAGACGTAGGGAGGTTGAAATCCCCCAAAACTGTGAGGGGTGAGCCATCCTCAGGAAAGGAACTTATCAAGGCGTCAAGCTCATTGAAGAACTCTCCAAGGGAACCTGGAGGGCGATAGATGACAAGGATATTAAGCTTAAATGGGCTAGTGACTGTGACAGCGTGGAATTCAAATGAGGAGATAGACAGATGGGTTAGGGGAAAAATTGAGAATGACCACTTGGGAGAGATGAGGATTCCTGTGCCACCACCCCTCTGACCAGATGCTCTCGGGGTATACGAGAACACATGGTCAGACGAGGAGAGAGCAGTAGGAGTAGCAGTGTTTTCAGTGGTAATCCATGTTTCCGTCAGCGCCAGGAAGTCGAGGGACTGGAGGGTAGCATAGGCTGGGATGAAGTCAGCCTTGTTGGCGGCAGAACGGCAGTTCCAGAGGCTGCCTGAGACCTGGAACTCCAGGTGTGTGGTGCGTGCAGGGACCACCAGGTTAGAGAGGCAGCAGCCACGCGGTGTGAGGCGTTTGTGTAGCCTGTGCGGAGAGGAGAGAACAGGGATAGGCAGAGGCATAGTTGACAGGCTGCAGCAGATGGCTACAATAATGCAGAGGAGATCGGAATGAAATGAATTAAACATCTGGGAAAGGAGAGAGCAGGCCTCCCTCACCAAAAAAAAAAATATATATAACTCTCCCAACTTCCACCTCAGAAACTATAATTGTTTCACTGAACCACCCGAATAAAACTCTCCCAACTTCCACTTTAGAAATTATAATTGTTGTAAACTACAGCAGACTGTTATCAGTAGCTGTAATTAAGTACAGCAGCTACCAACCACCTAACGTTAATGCCTCGGATAATGAGGTTAGAAAAACAGCTGAATGGTAGCAGCTAGCTGGCTCAATCACAGGTACTCTTAAGCATGAAATAACATTGGAAACAACTAACCACAGTTGCTAAAAGTTACCAGTAGCTACCCGCTAGCTAGCTAGCTAGCTTTGTTGGTCCAAGTAGTGGGTAAGCTAGCCTCGTGCTTCGCCGGGGTCCGCCGAATACAGTCCTTACCTACAATAATTACCTACAATAACCTTCAATAACTACCTGAGTAAGCTACCTATAATACCAAACTACAATACCTACCTACAATCTAAATACATGGTTTAAGCTTAACTCAACACCATATAAGAAGCCAAGCTTACCTTTCATAACGCAGCAATGATTAAACGTTGGGTAGCTAGCACAAAGATATTGTATTTAGCTACTACAGTACAGCCAGCTGGTAGTGTTGGCTAGCTAGCAATGGCTGCTGTGTTGACTTTGTTTGAAAAACGGCGTCGCTGCGAACGAATGTAGCTGGCTAAAAGGATATTGTTTTTAGTTGCTACCGTTGCTAATAGCTACTCGCCAGCTAATCCAGGAGGTGAGTTAGCTAGCTAGCTTCGTGCTACACCCGGCACCGCCGAATACAAAAGTAACCTACAATAACTACACAACAGCTACCCACAACAGCCCACGATGCCTACCTATACTACTTAATAATATACAGCCCACGATGCCTACCTATAATACCTAACTACAATCTAAATACATAGTTTAAGCCTCGACAAAGCCCAAGCTATGTATGAAGCCAAACTGGCAGACTGCAATCAGTAGCCGTAATTAAGTACAGCAGCTACCAACCACCTAACGTTAATGATAATGAGGTTAGAAAAACAGCTGAATGGTGGCGGCTAGCTGGCTCAATTACAGGTACTCTTAAGCGTGAAATAACATTGGAAACAACTAACCACTGTTGCTAAAAGTTACCGGTAGCTACCCTCTAGCTAGCTAGCTTTGTTGGTCAAAGTAGTGGGTAAGCTAGCCTCATGCTTCGCCGGGGTACGCCGAATACAGTCCTTACCTACAATAATAACCTACAATAATAACCTACAATAACTACCTGAGTAAACTACCTATAATACCTAACTACAATACCTACCTACAATCTAAATACATGGTTTAAGCTTTACTCAACACCATATAAGAAGCCAAGCTTACCTCCTGCTAGAGAAAACACAACCTCTCCTCTCCCGACCCGATCATTCTATATTCTCTTCAAGCAACTGAAATAAATCAAGTAAATAAGTTAAGCAAGAGACTAAATGCTTTCTCATTAACATATTAATGAATGATTGACAGATCAACTTTACTTGAGGTAAACAAAAACAAATGTACATAACAGGACCACATACACTGAATATGGAGGCCAGGTCTGTTTGATGACTCTGGGAAGACTGACGACTGAGAATCTCTGACTCTGATCTCTCCTGTTGGTTTCTGTGGACAAAACATGAGATTACATCTCCTCATCCAGGGAGTACACACACACACACACACACACACACACACACGCACACACACACACACACACACACACACAGGGAGGGAATGTTGTGTTTGTTTAATATTGTTTCAGGACTATGAAAATTGAAAAAAGTATTAGCCTATGGATTATGAAAAAAACAAAAATAAATGGGAAAATGGGAGAGGAGAAATGACTAGAGACAGTGTTGTTTAACTCACTGACCATGACCCATGAGTTCTTCTTACCTTTGTTCAGTAGAAAAGTCTCCCTCTCTAAACATTAAAGTTAGACGCATAGACCGGTCACTCTTCATGGACACACAGCTGGGTACAGGGGAGGCTGGTCTCTCCTGCTTGATTGGGCTTCAACACAACAGAGACAAACATTACATCTCTCATCTACTCTGAGCTCAGATGGGGAAACAAGAGTTTCATTCCAAAACGCTATATATCCATTTTCAGAAATGTTCGTAAATTAGCTTTTATTGTTTGAAGAAATTATGAAAGAGATTGGTGTGTTTTTTCAGTAGCTAATCATGGCATGTGATTGTTAAATGACAGACATGTATTTGTTTAAAATCTATCACATGCTGGTTCCTTTTCAGAGAGACAAATAATCATGTTTTTTTGCAAAATGCTACATATCTGCCTAACTCTCAGAGAAATAAGTAGTACTGCTAGGTTTTACAAGAATATATATCTGCCTCACTCTCAGAGAAATAAGTAGTACTGCTAGGTTTTACACAGTCAAATGTGGCCGACCGGCTCGATTCAATCTTATGTAGCAAAATTAGAAATTGTGTTTTTTTCATTGGATAAAAATAGAGACTCAGCTAGAAAAAGGTATATCATACACTACAGTTCAGGAACAATGGGAAAGTAATTCTGCTTTGAAAGATGATAAACTTGTAACCTCAATTTTGAGAAAATGGCCTTTGAAAGTTTTTGTACACCTACTGGAGAGCTCTTCTTTATCTACAGTGGTGTTACTTTGGCAGATAATGTCACCCATCTAAATAAATAGTTGTTTTAATATATATAGTTAACTAAATGTATGGTGTTTTTGGTTTATGTCAGTTTCATTGTTTGTTATACTATTAATGGTTATTTTATGGTCGTAATTGGTAAAATTAACTAGAAAATGTCATATTTTGCAATTCTGAGTAATTACTATTTTAGTAAGGATATACTTTATTCAGTACTACTGCAGTTGATAAATAATTCCAACAGATGGCAGCATAAGACCACGAATGACATTTCAGAAGGTTAGTTTAGTTTTCTCCCTGGATACACCACCACTCCCCCTCACAGGAAAACTCCTGCACACGCTTTTTACTGTCCCTTTCCACACTGCTAATGCAAGAGGAACAACTGAAAAAGCATTTAACACATTACTGTGAAATAATATAATGATGATTCATGTTTATGCTTAGCTGTTTTTATGCTCATGTTTTGATGAAATTATACTTCATTACTATAACGATTATCAATAAGCCTGAACATTAATTTAGTCACCTCTGGTCAAGAAAAACATATTTTCCTAGTACATTCATTGTGAGATTCATCAACCAGCAGCGAGCACTCTGCCTTCTAGGGCAAGCGAGGGGCATGTTGAGGTACATTTGCTAACCGTGAGGGTTGCATTATCAGGGGGAAAACTACCCGTCCTCCAAGACACATACAGCACCCGATGTCACAGGAAGGCCAAAAATATCATCAAGGACATCAACCACCCGAGCCACTGCCTGTTCACCCCACTATCATCCAGAAGGCGAGGTCAGTACAGGTGCATCAAAGCTAGGACCGAGAGACTGAAAAACAGCTTCTATCTCAAGGCCATCAGACTGTTAAATAGCCATCACTAGCACATTAGAGGCTGCTGCTGCCTATTGAAATCACTGTTCACTTTAAGAAATGGAACACTAGTCACTTTAATAATGTTTCCATATCTTGCACTACTAATCTCATATGTATATACTGTATTCTATAATATACTACTGTATATTAGTCCATGCTGCTCTGTCATTGCTTGTCCATATATGTATATATTCTTAAATTCCATTAATTACTAGTTTTGTGTGTATTGGGTATATGTTGTGAAATTGTTAGATATTACTTGTTAGATATTACTGCACTGTCGGAACTAGAAGCACAAGCATTTCGCTACACCCGCTATAACATCTGCTAAACACGTGTATGTGACAACTAACATTTGATTTGATTTGATGTAATTTATTGGCGGGCTGGAAGATGCACTCGTCTTTTCTATTCTGAGGTTATTTACTCCCAATATCAGATATTAAGATTATTTTCTATAATGCATGTAAACTAGGGTTGAGGTTAGTGCATCTGACTAGTGATCATTTACCCGGGGTTCAACACCTGCTATAGTCACTATTTTGTTGCTCTTCCAAAAGCATCACAGGCCTAATACGAGATATATAGCTAACTAAAGTAATGAGTGACCATTTTAGAAAATCATGGGACATATAGTATTTGGTGAGGCAGCTGAGAAATAAAGTGTATTTTTCTTGTTAATTCCTTAGATCAGTCTCAAACCTGCCCCACCTATCCTACGCCAATTTCTGGTCTTTCACATAGAGGTTACTAGGTCACCCAGTTCAAATCACATTTGAAAAATAAAACTAATGTTTATCAAGTGTTCTGCCTTGCAATAATAAATACATAATAAAACAACAACAAAATAATCAAAACGCTATTTAATACTATAATTGTATTTACTAAGATAATATTATTATTAAAATAGTTTCTAAAAGTGTTCTAGGCTACCCTACCCTAGAATTAGGGGTTAGGGTTACGGCTAAAATAGGTTATAAGTAGGGTAAGAGTTTCTGTATAGCACTTTGTGACATCTGCTGGTGTAAAAAGGGCTTTATAAATACATTTGATTGATTGTTAGGTTTAGGGTTTATATGGCAAAAAACAGTATGGGTTTATGGCACTCTTCCTCCTCCTTGTGGCCGTATGTGGGTACTACATAACTCATTCATTACATAATTTTTTTTTTAGTCATGGGTCTCCCGGTCGCGGCCGGCTACGACAGTCTGGATTCGAACCAGGATCTCTAGTGGCCTTAGACCACTGCAGGAGACCTGACACTTCATGACACTTGCTAGGCTTAGGCTCATAATCTGAGGTAGCAACTGCGTCTTATCTAAAAATCCATTAGCTAGACCACCCGATTAGACAACAATCACCCCATTATACCCATTTGGTTTGCAACTCAGTGAACCTGCGCAGCATTCGCTCAATTTGATGCCTATGAACGAAGATTCCGATGCATATCAAATTACCCAGCAGCCATTTAGAAACCACAAGTCGTCAAAAAAATTGTTATTTCTTAATTAAAAAATGTCTTCTGGCTGTTTAAAATCAGCCACATCTTGAAAAAGAGGACAGGGACATGCGTTTTGTTTTGATTGTACACTTTAAAAACAACAACAAATATGGCTAACCATGACCAGAAAATGTTGAATGTTTGATGGCTATCCGCCAGCCATCGCCTCCTTAACTGTGTCTCACCTCACTATAGGTGACCACAACATGTACTCTGGTGAACAGTGTGCGCGCTCACCAAGTAGCCGTAACCTTGTTAATAATAAGTTACCTGAGGTGAACCTACAGGGTTAACGCTCACCAAGTAGCCGAAACCTTGTTAATAATAAGTTACCTGAGGTAAACCTACAGGATTAACGCAGGCAGGTATCATTGATAACAAAAGTGAAGCTGGTATTGTGACGCAGAACAATGGGCTGAGAATAGAATGTTCTGAAGGCGAGTCGGTGTCACAGAGCTCAATAGAACTAATAGGAGCTGGTAGGGTGAAAAATGCCCAAACATGAGGCTTGTTTTTTCGCAATTACTTCATAACCAGGGACAGAAGGTAATATTATGAAACTGGGCTCCATGGCGGATGCAATGAACTAATTTTATCAGAAATAAACGTTGTAAAAAATGTCACTTGAGGAACCCCGAAAATAATATTAAATAGGTCAGTCCTTGGACACAGAGGGGTTAAACACTAAAGTTACCGTCCATCTAGTGAAGAGAGGAGAACCGGACAGAGGGATGGTAGGTAGCCAGCATCCGTCAACGAGAGAGGGAGAAGCCCTCCACGGTATTTAACAGGTGGAAGAAACAACCCGGGAGCTCCATCGGTCCACAAGAAATGCAGGCAGCCGGTGATGATGTAGTGGTAGCTAGGATAACTAGGATGCTGCTGGTAGAGTAGCTAGCTTAGCTAGCTGTACCGACTAGCTTGGCTAGCTAGCAGGTAGTTCGTCTGTCCCTCGAGGATGATGACGAATCCGGTGAACCACAAGATGAAACAACGATAGCGAGTGAAAAGGATCTGGCTACACTCATACTGTCACTGACCATTACGCAAAAAAAGCTAATTGAACAATCAACTTCGGCGTCTCAACACTGTATTGAACTCCGTCATTATTCCCCAACATCACCTCAGTCCACTCTGCGCGTAACTGGACAATATGCTTGGCGCCAAACCGTACGTGGACGCGGACAGTTCCAGAACGCGGACATGAGCAGAGCCACACAATAAACTAAACCGTCTTTACAGTGGCTTACATTAGTAATATTCTTTAATTTATTTTTTATATGTAAAACAAACATTCAACGTTTTTTTATAACAATATTTTGAGATCTGGGCCCATATCCACAAAGTATCTCAGAGTAGAAAATTGGTCGTATAAGTGCTGAGAATTAAGACATTTACTCTTATGGGTATAAATCAATGCATAGCATTTTGTCTTCGGTTTGGCAGATTAACTCATGCTTATTTCTGAAGAGAAACTCAGGTTTTCGCCCAGCGCCTAAGGAGTTGGAGCTGTGGCAGGAGTTGGACCTATGGCAGAAAGGTGGCTGGTTTGAATCACGGGCCGGGCGCTGGAAATAATGGGCAGGCTTGATCTGACCACTGGAGGGCTGCTGGGTTCACATCCTCAAAACATTCACCTTTCATTGATCAGAACTCTAGAGGTTCTTCTTCACTGAACCCAAAAATATATCTAACTTTTAGTGGTTCAATATATTAATGAAGTGATAGAAGCCTTTTTGGTTCTATAAGGAACCTTATTTTCTAAGTGTATAATAAACACGATTTTCTTTTGATTATTTAATTACCTACATCATGTTATTTCAAGTTATCCTTTTGGAGCGGAACATCACGTTGTTAAAAAATAATCATAAATTGGCCATGGCTATAAATTGGGCAATTGAAGGCATCTAGGGCGAAATATGTGTTCGATGAAAATGAACATTGTATGCAAAGTTGTAGGCAACATTATTGGCAAGGGACATGATGCCTACGATGTCAAAGCTATTTAGAGTTGTTAAATGGGTGTGAAGAGTGTGTTGGTATAACGGTAATATTGTCAAAATTCCGCTTGTAACAACCATCAGAATTGGTTAAAGAAATATGCATTCCATTATATTAGGCAATAATGAAGAGTAGGCAAAGTGGTTGTGTCGTATTAAAATTCTATCAAATGTCTTCCATTGCAACGAGTCCAGTCAGGGTGCTGCAGAACCCCTGCAGTACCTCCACTGACCCCGGATTGAGAACTCCTGATTTAGCAGATACACTAATCCAGAGTGATTTACAGTAAGTGCATTCATCTTAAGATAGCTATTTATTTTGTAAATAAAATTAATACATTCTTAATAAAATTGTCATCTCACCTCTTAGCTTTGGTGTCATGTTCCCCAGAGAGACGCATTTTAGAGGCAGGGCCCCCCTCCTCTCTCTCCCCAGAGAGACTCCTTTTAGAGGCAGGGCCCCCCTCCTCTCTCTCCCCAGAGAGACTCAATTTAGAGGCAGGGACCCCCTCCTCTCTCTCTCCAGAGAGACTCATTTTATACCACTGACCCCTAAACAGAGATGCAGCATGTTGGTTGTGTTGAACACAGTGACAACTCATTCTAGAATGTCAATTCTTCTCTTTTACTCATGATCTCTTAGAAATAAAACATTTACTAACAGACATATCCAAACAGTCGGGTGATTTAATTTAATCACATGAACATTGTTACATTCCTCAACAATAAATAAAACATTGTCTCTCAAACAGAAGAAGGAACTAACAAAGAGTCACTAACAACAACCAAAACGAAACAGGTGGTTTTAGGATGGGTTCTGAAAGACACTCATGGGGGTGTCCACTAGTGATGGGAATCAGAGGCTTTCTGAACGCTTTGGGGCTTTCACCAAATTGTGCCGAAAATGCCCTTGATAGATTTGAGTGCTAATAAACAACATTTAGTTAGAATGTGGGGTTCGCTTTTTGCCTCCAGGTTCACTATGTTTTGAAAAACGATGCATATGTGGCTTTCAACGTGGCACCGTCATAGGATGCCACCTTTCCAACAAGTCAGTTCGTCAAATTCCTGCCCTGCTAGAGCTGAATGTTTTTTTTCCTTCTTTTTTTTCATTTTTTTTTTTCATATTGAGTCTTTCCAAGTTATTACACATTTCATGATTTACAATCAGATTACTTCTTACAGTTACATTCATTTAGATGGGTCAGAGGGGCATGTACATTCAAGGTCATGGACATTTTTACATTGCTCAAATGCAGTGCTTCTCAGTCCTGGTCCCGGGGACCCAAAGGGGCGCACACTCCAACCCCCGCCCCCTCCCACCCCCGCCCTCTCACACCCAACCCAAACGAGATGCTCCATGATGAGTTGAATAAAGTGTGAGAGAGAATGCGCACTAGCAAAAGCGATTGGACCCTGCATTGCCCTGGGCAAGATTAAACCAGTAGGTGAAAGCCAAAAAGGGCCACCAGATGACACACTTCTACATTGACTGCTAACATCATAGACTGTTGTTAATTAATGCATAAAAAAAAAAGACAATTTGCTCTAAAACAGCCCACAAGTTCTTTAAATTAATCATTGCTTAACTATATTTTATGCATGACAGAAGAATCAGTGCAGAGCTGAAAGCAGGCAATAGTTTGACAACCACCATGTTCTATGCAGTTGATTTTACAGGCAATCCCTTTTGAATGCTTCTCTTTTCTCACTGCGGACAAACAAAGGACAGGAAGAGGTCCACTTCATTTTGGATCACCACGGGGGGCGGGTGAATGTTATCCGGAGAATAGTGGCAGGAGGTCATCTGCCAAACGTCAATGAGGACCACGGGCAAGTCCCTGAATATTTCCCTTAGAGCCATGTCGAGCTGCCAGGAGAGCCAGTCGCTGCCGTACACATCCTTGTAGCCCGTGTTGGCTGATTTGATCACTACCAGAGTAGTGGGAGATCGTCTTAGCAGCGACGCCACAGCCCTACGGATGACGACCAGACGGTGTGCATACACAGCCAGTGGGTACGTGGTGAAATGAGCCCAGATGGTGAAGACGACTACAGAGTGTGCACCCCCTGCCAGACCCTCCACCTCCCTGGCGATGTAGTGGAGGTCAGCCCAGGGGGTCTTGCTCGTCCGTATAGGTATCCCATGGGCCCGCCAGATGATACGGGTGTTGGACTGGGTGTCGACTGCCTCAAAGGGGCCCGATTTACTTGATGTGTGAAGGTTCAGGCGTTTCAGTGTTGGCACAGTGTTCTCCAGGTACTCCAACCATTGACGGAGAGTGGAGTCACCCATCATAAGGATCTGTTTGTCCTTCAGGCATCCAGATATCAGTTTAGCTGAGGGAAATGATTTTGAGTCACACACCATGGACGTCCAGCGATCCTGGAGGTAGAATCCAGACGGTACTGGGGTGTGCAAACCAGGACGGCATTTTGTGTTTGGACCTAGAGAGAGAGAAATCATTGTTAGATCATCTGAGCCGAATCTGCATCGCTAGCATGAAATAAAATGTTATTTTCACCTGCCGAATACCGTGAAACGCTAACTTACATGCCCTTAACCAACAATGCATGAAGAAGTTAAGAAAATATTTACTAAATAAAATAAAGTAAAAAATCTAATATACAGGGGGTACCGAGTCAATGTACGGGGATACAGGTTAGTCGAGGTAGAGGACGCTGATTTGTGATAATGACACCAGTTTGCAAGTTGATAACAAGCCAGGTTTAAACCAGATAACAAAGGATATGACTTGTTTAAAGATTGTGACTTATGTAGGTAGCAAGGTACTGCTGTATTCTGTGTAGTGGTATTACAATAACCCAAGGAACTGCTGTATTCTGTGTAATGGTATTACAATAACCCAAGGAACTGCTGTATTCTGTGTAATGGTATTACAGTAACCCAAGGAACTGCTGTATTCTGTGTAATGGTATTACAGTAACCCAAGGTACTGCTGTATTCTGTGTAGTGGTATTACAATAACAGGAGGAAAAGAGGAATATGTTGTAGGGACTTACGGGTTTCCTTGCCCTGTTGCTGGACATGTACAACTGAATGATCATATGGTACAATAATGTTTGTGAATCTGCAAAAAATGAAATATTATTTGAGTGTGAAGAACAACAATCAATAATTTGGAGACACTACCATTAAGTGATGGAACAGGATGCAGTGCAGTCATGGTTTGTACACATATCTGCTAACATTGGGTCTACAGCAATTTACTTTATTTTCCTGAACAGCATGAATTGTCAATTCACCAATGTTATGTGAGTTCCTCTTTCCCCAACATAAAATATTTTCAAATAATAGGATAGGATTGTGTTTGGATAACAAGAGGGCCCACATTAAATCAGATGGTGGGTAAAAAATGACCCCCAAGCTGCATATTTGACACCCGATTGAAAGATATCTACCTATTAAGAAGAGTTGTCTCCAACTTGGAGAGTACTGCCTGGTAACCACCCATGCTGTGGTAGGTCAAAGCATGGCAGGGCAGGGAAGATGGCCGACGACAGAACCAGGACTCTCCGGTGACTGGCTCTCTGTACTCACAGCAACACTGCAAGTCATTCCCCACCAGCCTAGGACTTCTCTGGGCATTGCACATCGTTGTTTCCTGCTTGCCACCCTCCTCAAAGTAGCCTTGGAAGTAGACCTTATCTGGGTCCTGTTCCCTTTGCCTGCACAGTACCTGCACGGCCTCACTGGAGTGCACTAGGCGGATGGACACCTTGGCAGGTCCGGGCCAAAGCAGGGCCAGGCGGGCAGTGTAGGTGCCATTAAAGTGGTCTGTTACAGCTCCATAAGTACTGGCCTTAAGTTCTGCGTTAAACAACTTGGCCTGAAAAAAGTCCCCTCCATAGGTTTTGATCCTGTTTTTAGTATCTCTAGCTATCAAAATGACATCTATAAACCCTCCAACTGTGTGGTTTGAATTGGGGTTGACAACAGAGAATGAGCACTTAGTGGGGTTTGTGGCCTCATCTGTGGATAAGAGGTCAACAGGCGGTAATGTCCATTGTAGCTCTGTGACCAGAGATTCCCATTCCTCTTTACTTATTAAGGAGTCATTGGTTGGCATAAATGTCCTGTTGGTGATTCCATTACAAATATCAACAGTGGTAACATATGGAGTATCAGTGGTAAAGGTAGTGTGGTTGACTTTAAGGTAATGTGAAAGAATATTCAATTGGCAATGGTTGTCTCGACACACCTGAAATAGAAAGACATGGTAGCCCTTACTACATTTAAAATATGATCTCATGAACTCTGCTATATTTGATGTTTGTCCAAAAGATGCAAATGTTGAACTGCATGCTCAACGATCCTCTTGTGGACAAAATACCACCACTGCTAAATTGCCTCCCGGTGTATAATTTCATCTTGGAGAAACATTGAATGTAAAGCTGGGGAACAGGCTGTCAAGTTAACAAGTAACTCTTTGAATGATCAATAACTAATAATTCCATGAATCATTATTTTGACCAAAACCTGAGCAATAAAAAGTAATCTGACTGAACAAAGGCAAATTAAAATGGCATTTTAAATTAGATTAGACCTTAATGGAGCCTAAGCTTTTTAATGATTTCAAGCATCTTACAGTACTTGTATTTATATGTCTTATAATCATTTATAAGATCAAGAATATAAAAAGTGCTTTAGAACTTACTGACAAAAACAAAATGGTGATCGTTACCACCATAAACAATATCTGTAGCTGCAGTCTTCCCATTCTCAATCTGTTGGTAAATCAGAAGGTAAAAGATTATCAAAGTTTGAACAGACAGGAAAGGCAGCTCTCCAAATCTTGAATATGATGGACAGGAAAATGTCAAAATTAGAGCCATATACATAACTTACTTTTGGACAGTTTTACTTTTTATGAGTTCCAGTGACATTTTTTGTGCAGGGCCCCAGTATTGACTAACTAACAATACTACTGGAAATATGTTTTCATTCTCTTAAGGGTTCTTATTTTTATTTTTTCCTTTTTTCTATTTTTTTTCTATTTTAATTTTTTTAATGGATCAGCTTAATATTGCAGATAGATTGTATCTTCTATCAATTTAATTGTCTGCATCACTTCCAATCCCCCATGTTTTTTTTATATATATATATATATATATATATATATATATATACTCCCCTTTATTACTTTTCAACCCCACCATCCTTTCCCTACTTGGAATAAATTAGTGAACAACAATGCCCAGGCCTCTACTTCCGGTCTATACTTACTATCTACACCTTATGGACAGAGTTAATTTTACAATAATTCTATTATATATATATATATATATATATATATTTTTTTTTTTTTTTTTTTTGCTCCTGAACTTCTTCTACTCTCAACCTCTCCGATTTTCATGATGTCCATCCGGTTTGCTTCTATATGCCATAACTTTCTAACTGTGCTCTTTCCCAAAAGCTCCCAACATACAACCTATATACTTATTATGGACACAGTATGCTTACATTATTAGCTATCTTTGTTATTATTTGTTGTTATTTGTTATTAGAGACAGAATCATTAGATCATTTGTTTTGGTTCTGTCCATTTGTAGTTTGTTTTTGGACACAGGTCCAGGAATGGCTAAAGGATTGCAATATTTACCTGGAACTAACCTTGCAGATAGCATTACTGGGTGATCTGAAAAGTCATAGTCAATCAATCAATAATATAATAATACTTTTAGCAAAAATGTTTATTTTTATTCACAATCTGTAGAAGCAATGAGAATAGAAAGGTTCAGAACTTTTGTAAAACATCACAGTACGGTTGAAATATATATGGCAAATAGAAATCCTATATGGATGGTGTTAAGAGATAGATGGGAGGTATTGAATAGAGTTGAAGGATGGGACTAATAACAAATAACAACAAATAATAACAAAGATAACTAATAACGTAAGCATACTGTGTCCATAATAAGTATATAGGTTGTAGGTTGAGAGCTTTTGGGAAAGAGCACAGTTAGAAAGATATGGCATATAGAAGCAAACCGGATGGATATCATGAAAATGATCGGAAAGGTTGAGAGTAGAAGAGGTTCAGGAGCAATATATATATATATATATATATATATATATATATATATATATATATATATATATATATATATATATATATATACACACAGTGGGGAGAACAAGTATTTGATACACTGCAGATTTTGCAGGTTTTCCTACTTACAAAGCATGTAGAGGTCTGTAATTTTTATCATAGGTACACTTCAACTGTGAGAGACGGAATCTAAAACAAAAATCTAGAAAATCACATTGTAAGTAATTAATTTGCATTTTATTGCATGACATAAGTATTTGATCACCTACCAACCAGTAAGAATTCCGGCTCTCACAGACCTGTTAGTTTTTCTTTAAGAAGCCCTCCTGTTCTCCACTCATTACCTGTATTAACTGCACCTGTTTGAACTCGTTACCTGTATAAAAGACACCTGTCCACACACTCAATCAAACAGACTCCAACCTCTCCACAATGGCCAAGACCAGAGAGCTGTGTAAGGACATCAGGGATAAAATTGTAGACCTGCACAAGGCTGGGATGGGCTACAGGACAATAGGCAAGCAGCTTGGTGAGAAGGCAACAACTGTTGGCGCAATTATTAGAAAATGGAAGAAGTTCAAGATGACAGTCAATCACCCTCAGTCTGGGGCTCCATGCAAGATCTCACCTCGTGGGGCATCAATGATCATGAGGAAGGTGAGGGATCAGCCCAGAACTACACGGCAGGACCTGGTCAATGACCTGAAGAGAGCTGGGACCACAGTCTCAAAGAAAACCATTAGTCCCCCTGCTCAAGCCAGAGCATTTCCAGGCACGTCTGAAGTTTGCCAATGACCATCTGGATGATCCAGAGGAGGAATGGGAGAAGGTCATGTGGTCTGATGAGACAAAAATTGAGCTTTTTGGTCTAAACTCCACTCACCGTGTTTGGAGGAAGAAGAAGGATGAGTACCACCCCAAGAACACCATCCCAACCTTGAAGCATAGAGGTGGAAACATCATTCTTTGGGAATGCTATTCTGCAAAGGGGACAGGATGACTGCACCGTATTGAGGGGAGGATGGATGGGGCCATGTATCGCGAGATCTTGGCCAACAACCTCCTTCCCTCAGTAAGAGCATTGAAGATGGGTCGTGGCTGGGTCTTCCAGCATGACAACGACCCGAAACACTCAGCCAGGGCAACTAAGGAGTGGCTCCGTAAGAAGCATCTCAAGGTCCTGGAGTGGCCTAGCCAGTCTCCAGACCTGAACCCAATAGAAAATCTTTGGAGGGAGCTGAAAGTCCGTATTGCCCAGCGACAGCCCCGAAACCCGAAGGATCTGGAGAAGGTCTGTATGGAGGAGTGGGCCAAAATCCCTGCTGCAGTGTGTGCAAACCTGGTCAAGACCTACAGAAAACGCATGATCTCTGTAATTTCAAAATAACGATTTCTGTACGAAATATTAAGTACTGCTTTTCTGATGTATCAAATACTTATGTCATGCAATAAAATGCAAATGAATTACTTAAAAATCATACAATGTGATTTTCTGGATTTTTGTTTTAGATTCCGTCTCTCACAGTTGAAGTGTACCTATGATACAAATTACAGACCTCTACATGCTTTGTAAGTAGGAAAATCTGCAAAATCGGCAGTGTATCAAATACTTGTTCTCCCCACTGTATATAACTTTTTTTCATTTTTTTATTAGAGCTGCATGTTTGTTGATTTATGTAATGGCATATATTTTAATGCTTTATGTAATGTATTTTATCTATTGAAATATAATTCTGATATAGTTTAACATTTAGTTTCATGGTCATTTATTATGTTTTCCAGAATCTCCAACCAAACTCTGAGATCAGTCTCTCCAGTACCCAGTCATCTGTCCATGAAGAGTGACATCTCTATGGATCATCCTATACATTTTAGTAATAAATCAGGGACCTTTGACCCCAGGTAAGTTACTGGTCAGAATTGATGATATTACTATTGAAGAGGAGAATCTTCTAGATCTGAAACCAGATGTATTTTGTGTATCTGAGCATATCATTTGTTGTTTATGTTACATATTTTAATACACTGAGTGTACAACATTTTCCACAACATTTCCAATGGAGACCATCAGGTTGGTAAGTCATCATACTGTAGCTCAAACCTACTGTGATGACGACCTAACTTTATAATAGTTCGTAGCCTACCTAGCAGAATCTGCCCGTCTTTCTTTCAAAATCAACACATTTATCCATCTTCTTATGCAGTGGTGTAAAGTACTTAAGTAAAAATACTTTAAAGTATCTGTACTTTACTATTTATATTTTTAACAACTTTTACTTTTACTTCACTACATTCATAAAGAAAATGATGTACTTTTTACTCCATACATTTTCCCTGACACCCAAAAGTACTCCTTACATTCAGAAAGTGGTCCAATTCGCACTTATCAAGAGAACATCGCTGGTCATCCCTACTGCCTCTGATCTGGCAGACTCACTAAACACATGCTTCCTTTGTAAATGATAAAAATTATGTCTGAGTGTTGGAAAGTGACCCTGGCTATCCATAAATGAAAATAACAAGAAAATTGTGCAGTCTGGTTTGCTTAATATAAGGAATTTTAATTTTAATTATTCCTACTTTACTTTTACTTTTGATACTTAAGTATATTTTAGCTATTACATTTACTTTTGATACTTAAGTATATTTAGAACCAAATACTTTTAGACTTTTACTCAAGTAGTATTTTACTGGGTGCCTTTCACTTTTACTTGAGTCATTTTCTATTAAGGAATCTTTAATTTTACTCAAGTATGAGAATTGACTACTTTTTCCACCACTGTTCTAATGTTCCATATGCGCCACAGTTTGAACAGACATTTTGTAACTGCGTCGGCTACAAAGTCACTTTCAATTTCAAATAAGGAAATAAAGTTATAACGGTGACTGGGTGAATTAGTTTTCCATTGGCCGGCTCCCCGGGTGAGCAGAGTTGGCACGTTTTAGAGCATTCCATTGGTCCTTAAATTAAATGTCCAATCACCCGTAGCACCGGGCCATGCAAAACGAACACTACCACTGTAGCAGGGCACTGAGACAGAGTTCTGAACCCAGAGGCGTTTAGACTTCAGGAAACGCTTCAAGGTGTCACCCCTTTACAACAGTAACCAGAGGGTGGCGCTAACAGTCAGTTGCATGCCACAGCAGTAACTCATCACATTGTACCGAATATTGCTTCAGTTTTTTTTTCTTATAGTCCTTCTTACATTATTTTTGATAAACATATAATTTACTCTAAACCAGGTTTAGATGTGTTTTTTTCCTCCAAAATGTGATTTACTGTAGACCTTTAATAATTGTAAACAGGCCTACAAATCCAAAAGGTTTTAATTTGAGAATGTTCATTTGTATGCCTCAAATAATAAACTGTCTTAAATTATCTGATGATTAGTTGAATCAGGTGTGTAAATGCTGGGCAAGAACAAAATGATTGAGAAACCCTGAGATAAACATAAAACCCTATCATTTAAAAGCTCCTCCACCATCTTTACCAGAGGTTTGACTGATAACATGTGATAACACTTTGAAAACTGCTGTCTGTCAGCAACTCAGCTCAAGTAGCAGTTCTACTAACTAGTAATATCTCATTCCAGGTATTCATTCTCTTACTCTGTCCATTAGAATAGATTATTGTTCAGAAATACTTACTTTATTTTTCAGTTCTCTCCATATAGTGTTTTCTGCTCTGTCGTCTCAAAATGGATCCTGTACAAAAGAACAACTTTACTTTCTGTTTCAGCTCAACCGTCTCCCCATCCTGATAATCAAGTGTTTTATTGGTATCTTCCACTAGATGGCACTAAACCACTGCTGTAACAGCCACCACGTTTACATGCACACCAATATCCCGTTATTATTCTGTTTTTGAGTTGATGCATGTTCACATCTTATCCCTGTTACAGATGTTTCTGAGGTCTGTGATAATGTTTTCATCTGATTGTCAAACAAATCCCTTCAAAAAGTAGGCCACCTGTTCAGTTTGATTTACGGTAATAATGTATTTAGCTGATTCTCTGTACAGGACCGTATAGCCTACTGGCTACTTTTACCCCTAATTTAGATACGTTTCTGCTTATAATTAGCCACATTTGGTCGGCCATTTGTTTGTCAACTATAGTTAGATACATGCAGCTTCTCTTCTGTTATAACGTGTCGCCCCAGAAGACTAAATAAAGTAGTGGTCACCAGAATAATGTCATACATTGACAGAATGAATGCATTAGTCATCTAGTTAAAACTGCTAAAGATCAGCGTTTCGTTTAGGGACCGGGAGAAAACGCAATAACTCCAAAACAGTGGAAAGATTGGTACTGTGCAAAATGTCCAAATGTCATCAGTTTGAACGGTTTAATAAGGTTGATAAGGTTGAAAATACTGTTTGCATAATAGTGTCAAAAATAACACCTTACAATCTCATTCACATTATCTCAAGAGATACTGAAATGAATAACCTTTATCCACCCCTGTTCCCGAGACAAAATGAACATTTGTTGTATCATTTAAATGCCAGAAATCCATAACTCTGCAGGAGTTCATATTATATTAGGTTACAGGCCTACAGTCAGTGTCCAGATGTCAGTTACTATTCCATTTAACCCATATGAAAATGCATCAATTTCCCTTTCAGGATCCATATATTTCCATATATATATTTTTTTAAGGTAAATGATGAAGACAGCTGACTCTTGAAACATTGGTTATCAGGTTATTACATTATTTCATCTGAGCTCATAGAGTGAGACTCTCCTTTTATTTTACAAGTGTTCTACTCTGCTACCCAGCACCTCTCCTAAACAGGTGTTCTACTCTGTTAGCCAGCACCTCTCCTAAACAGGTGTTCTACTCTGTTAGCCAGCACCTCTCCTAAACAGGTGTTCTACTCTATTAGCCAGCACCTCTCCTAAACAGGTGTTCTACTCTGCTAGCCAGCACCTCTCCTAAACAGGTGTTCTACTCTGCTACCCAGCACCTCTCCTAAACAGGTGTTCTACTCTGTTACCCAGCACCTCTCCTAAACAGGTGTTCTACTCTGCTACCCAGCACCTCTCCTAAACAGGTGTGTGTTTCTTTCCCCTCCAGTTTAAGGTAAAGGACACCTGACTTTATATTTAAAGCCTTTTGGAATCCACATTTTCCACTAAATAAGAAGTGATATTTCCTGGGGCCAGAAAAGGCTCTGCATGGTAGGAATGGCCCAGCAGCACTCCAACACTAGTTTGGTGAATTCCAAATGTTCCCTTTATTCTAGATTATTAACCTGAAATACTCACTTTACTTTCAAACTGCGTTGTAGTTTAAAGATTAAACTATGAGCTGCTCTGTCATCTCAAAATGGCCCCTGTACAGATACTTTGTTATTTTCAGATTCAACTGCAGTCATGGCCTCACCCCTTTATATACCAATAGTAACCAGAGGGTGGCGCTAACAGTCAGTTGCATGTGATTGCAGTAACTCCTGACATTGTGCTAAATCTTGATTCAATTTTTTTATAGTGCTTCTTCAAGACATCTCTTACATTATTTTAGCTAAACTTATAATGTACTCCAAACCAGATTTAGCTGGGGGTTTTTCTCTCCAAAATATGATTTACTGTAGGCCTATAATAATTGTTAACAGTCCTCAAATAAACTGTCTTAAAATATTTGATGATTAGTTGAATCAGGTGTGTATATGCTGGGCAAGAACAAAATGATTGAGAAACCCTGAGATAAACATCAAACCATTACATTTACATTTTAGTCATTTAGCAGATGCTCTTATCAAGAGCGACTTACAGTTAGTGCATAATTACATGTTTAAAAAAATAAATAATAATAATACTGGCCCCCCGTGGGAAACGAACCCACAGCCCTGGCGTTGCAAACGCCATGCTCTACCAACTGAGCTACATCCCTGCCGGCCATTCCCTCCCCTACCCTGGACGGCGCTGGGCCAATTGTGAGCTGCCCATGGGTCTCCCGGTCGCGGCCGGCTACGACAGAGCCTGGATTTGAACCAGGATCTCTAGTAGACCGTAGACCACTGCGCCACTCTGGAGTACACCATATCATTGAAAAGCTCCTGCACCATCTTCACCAGACGTTTTGCTGATAACAAAACCCAAGAACGAAACCCAAGAACTGAGCATGTGTAAAAACCTTTGCATGATATGGTTTTCCATAAGCAAAGTCGACATTAGAATGCAGTATTTCTTGATGCGCATCAGTTCTACAACGTTAATATGTTTTATGGAATAAGGTTTGTAAAATAGGTGTCTCCATAATGACAATCTAAATAACATGTATAATAGTCTACCTTATATCTCATTCCAGGTATTCATTCTCTTACTCTGTCATTTAGAATAGATTATTGTTCAGAAATACTTACTTTATTTTTCAGTTCTCTCCATATAGTGTTTTCTGCTCTGTCATCTCCAAATGGATGCTGCACTTTCAGTTTCAGCTCAGCCGTCTCCTCACCCTGATAATAAAGTGATTACTGGCGGTGCTTGTGGAAGTGTGGGTAGGCTCTGCACACGGAGCTAACTGGAGCTCGGCAGCATCATCACTGTTGGGATTGCCGGCGGCCTCGCTGGTTTGATGATGCTGCTGCTGCTCATCACTCTCCTTTGGCTTTGTTTGGCTACTTTTTGTACCATTGTCTGAAGAAGCCTATTGTTGTGAAACGTCAGGAGTACGTTTTGTTTTTAGAAACTTTTAAATGAGCCACATGGATGCTAACTGGAGATTCAGGTAAAACTATACAAATACACCTTTTTATTTTGGTATTTTGGGGACCAAATAAATGTATACCAACAGTGGACAATTCCCAGCAAAAGCATGGAGCTACAACTCTCTAGTGGAGAATAGAGGGAGTATTCCCCTTGGAGAATCCAGAGTGGCTCACTGAAGAAAAACATATTGGAGAATAACAACAATCTCAATCTGAAGCTTAAAAAAAATAAGGGGAATTCTTCTGAAAATCAGGAACACCATTCTTCCTCCTGCCCCACCTATTTTCCCTGTATGAATATTAGTTGGGATCTAATTGAAGAACATACTGCTTTATAGATCCCAGCCTGACAAACAATTGTTTGGGCCTTACTTTGAGCACTTTGCACTGTGCCTCCATTGAGTCTCCATGTTTCAAGCAGTACAGAGAAAACGCCCTCTAGATGACAGCAGAGGCATGCTCTTGGATCTACCCTGTCTAACCACCAGTTTAGTGACCTTGTTCCATCAATATGTCCATACTACTTCACAACCGATTTGAGGTGTTGACCAGCAATGTCCCATTGGGCTCAACCAAGCCGAGAGTGAGGTTCTAGAAAGAGGACTGACTTTCATACCAACTCCTAAACAGGAGGACCGTGGAGAGCCCTGGAGGGATCTACACTTCTATCATAGAAGATTGAAGATATTACATCATTTTGATTATGAAACAGATTTTCCTCATATACTATTTCCAAACCCCTCACATTGGGAACCTCAGTTGGAGTCAGTGTCAGAAACTATACAGACTTTTATACGTAGGGATGTGGCTTCCTTTTCACAATTCAGAACCCGACCTGTATATCAGCTTAACCTTACACATTTTTCAAAAAATCAAGCTCTAGAAACATTGAACAGCAATCAGAATATAGTGATTAAACCAGCAGATAAGGGGGCTCAGATTGTTGTAATGGATAAAGTGAATATCTTCTTGAAGCCAATAGACAATAGGATAATGGTAAACACTATGTTCCATTGTCCCACTCAACACAACCGGAAAACACAAAGATTAATCCAGGAGATAGTGAGTAAACTATATGAGGATCAGTACATTACAGATAAACAGATGGTCTATCTTTTTGGGGCAGATTCTCCAAGGCCTAGGCAGTTTTACTTACTGCCTAAAATACATATCTCCTGAGACGTTGGCGGTTCCCTACGGCTGACCAATAGTAAGTGATTGTGTCTCAGAATCTTCCTGTATTGCTGATTATATTGACTTTTATATCAACCCTCTATCCCAGAAACACCCCAGGTATGTTAAGGATAGTTATGAATGCAGGGTTTATTACTATTGTATTACTCTTTATATTAACTTAGCTACTGACTTGTTCTATTGTTGTTGTCAAGAGGTTAACCTGCTAGTCAGCATTTCATTGCACTGTTAACTCCATGTATATGACAAATAAACCAACTTGAACTTAGAAGGGAAGGGGGAGGGCAGCCAGAAAGGGAGGGGAAAAGATGGCCAGCTAAATTACAGTATGTGTCCTCAAATGTTATGTCATCTAAACATATCACATTAGCTGGAAGAACTGACAAATGAAATGAATCATAGAGGTCTTATAACTTATTCCATTCTACAGGTCCAATGTTTTGTCTCATGTCTCTTTATATTCATATACCCTGGGGACCATGTAGCACATAGTGTTTAACATTATCCTGTTGTCTATTGGCTTCAAGAAGATATTCACTTTATCCATTACAACAATCTGAGCCCCCTTATCTGCTGGTTTAATCACTATATTCTGATTGATGTTCAATGTTTTTAGTTGATTTGTAAGGTTAAACGGATGTACAGGTCTGGTTCTGAATTGTGAAAAGGAGGCCACACCCCGACCTATAAGAGTCTGTATAGTTTATGATAAATTGGGTTATTATTTTTACATTGTTTAGCTGATATTGTGATGTAATAATATGTGTAATTAGAGGGGGAGGGGCTTAACTCATTTGTCTGAGTCTCAAGATTCCCTGTGTCTACATTGATTGGTTGGGGTGTATTGGTGGCCCTGATAAGAGCCTAATTGTCTTAACTTCCTACATAGACAATGGACAATATCATTGAGGACTACTTCCAGCGTGGATTCACCAACAACGAAATGTTATTATTGGAGGAATCACTCAACATAACAATAAGTCTTCAGACAGAAATAGTTCTAAGTAGGAATCATCTCTGGTGGGTTAAAAACAGAACAGATGAAGCAGAGGTGCTCTCCTTCATACACCAGCAGCTTCAAACATCAGGTCGACAACATGGCTACCGCTGGACGCACCAGAAATGTTGGATGGCCGGAATAGTTACCGACAGGGAAACTGTCCGTCAACTTCTGTGCCTTCAGGATGGTCAGGGTGTCAACCTGCGAGCAAGAAACGGCCTGAGAAACCGCCTTATGTTTGGCATGTGGGTGGTTACGACAAGTTAAAACCTTATGGAATATGTACCAGTGGATGCATCGACGGGTTTTCACCTAAAAGGATATTGTCAGGAATCCCGCATCCTGAGTTCTGTTTCTGCCTGAGTTGCCTGATTTCTGTCTTGGAGTCTGTTTCCTGAAGGTTCCTGAACGCACCCTGTCTGGTTGCCGGGCGACGAGGCTAGGCGGGAGATCTCTCCATTACCCGCACCTGCATCTCATCAGCTATCTGCACACCTGGTCCTGGTCATCACCTCTCCACTTCATAAGCTCTGACCTGACATCCATTCCCTGCCGGATCGTTAGCCATGAACAGTATGTTGTGTCAGCGTATCAGCCTCAAGTTTGCTAGTGTTAGTTTTGTTGTTTTGTACTTTTTGCTTGCCGTGTACTCACCTCCGTTTACTCTGTCCACAGTCATTCTCCCGGAACATTCACCCTTGCCTGGTCGTCAGTGGCTTCTGTGACACCATTGGATCTGCCTATTCACTCCCACCAACTCACCTCCGCTGCCCGCTCCGTCTCCTGGATTATTCTGCTCCCACCTTTGATTCTGTAAATAAATACTCACCTTCGTTCTACTCACCTTGTCCTGGTCTGCTTCTGGGTTCTGCTTTAGAGAATCATGACAGATATGGCTAGAAGGCTACGAGACAAACAATGACAAACAATGACCCTAGGGTCGTCTCTGGGTCGTCTCTGGGTCGTCTCTGGGTATTTCATGGACGCTGTGAATGACAGAAACGGATACAGCTATAGATTGAGGCTTGATCATGGAACTGAAAACACCCATATTGCAGAGATTCAAAAATGTCTGCGTCACTCTGTGGATGAGGCTGCAACAGACTGCGTCACTTTGGGCCCCAACACTGGAAATCAAAGAATTGAGCGTTGGTGGCTCACTCTGAGAAGTCAATGTTGAGAGTTTTGGATGGACTATTTTTGACCAGCTCAGAGGAGAAGGACACTCTGCAGAATCTCTCCTGGACAAATCTCTAATCCAGTTTTGTTTCCAAAACACAATATAGATAATATCATCTCTCAGTTAGTTCAGTAGTCTGGTTCATATAGTTAGTTCAGTAGTCTGGTTCATATAGTTAGTTCAGTAGTCTGGTTCATATAGTTAGTTGAGTAGTCTGGTTCATATAGTTAGTTCAGTAGTCTGGTTCATATAGTTAGTTCAGTAGTCTGGTTCATATAGTTAGTTCAGTAGTCTGGTTCATATAGTTAGTTCAGTAGTCTGGTTCATATAGTTAGTTCAGTAGTCTGGTTCATATAGTTAGTTCAGTAGTCTGGTTCATATAGTTAGTTCATTAGTCTGGTTCATATAGTTAGTTGAGTAGTCTGGTTCATATAGTTAGTTGAGTAGTCTGGTTCATGTAGTTAGTTCAGTAGTCTGGTTCATATAGTTAGTTCAGTAGTCTGGTTCATATAGTTAGTTCAGTAGTCTGGTTCATATAGTTAGTTCAGTAGTCTGGTTCATATAGTTAGTTGAGTAGTCTGGTTCATATAGTTAGTTCAGTAGTCTGGTTCATATAGGTAGTTCAGTAGTCTGGACTCAGTCAGCATGTCATTGTACCGTGTGTATTCCAAGTCAGATTTAATTTCAGTATCTTTTACTTTCCTATGAATTCCCAACTTTATGTATCAATAATATTTTCTTCTGGTAAGCAACTTTTTAAGACTCTCTTAAGCAATATGTCAAGTCAGTGTCAACTATTGTGCAAGCTCCAATCTGCAGCTCGCTGGAATCCCACATTTTCCATTCAGTAATACTATTTCCTCTCGGGTTCCCAATGGTCGGCCAATAATGATATAGGATTTACACAACCTGTACGGCGCCCAGAACTCCTTCCAACCTGTGGACCCTAGGGAAGCTGATATTAGTCAGGAGGACCCTAGGGAAGCTGATATTAGTCAGGAGGACCCTAGGGAAGCTAGTATTAGTCAGGAGGACCCTAGGGAAGCTGATATTAGTCAGGAGGACCCTAGGGAAGATGATATTAGTCAGGAGGACCCTAGGGAAGCTGGTATTAGTCAGGAGGACCCTAGGGAAGATGATATTAGTCAGGAGGACAATAGGGAAGCTGATATTAGTCAGGAGGACCCTAGGGAAGATGATATTAGTCAGGAGGACAATAGGGAAGCTGATATTAGTCAGGAGGACCCTAGTGAAGCTGGTATTAGTCAGGAGGACCCTAGGGAAGCTGATATTAGTCAGGAGGACCCTAGGGAAGCTGATATTAGTCAGGAGGACCCTAGGGGAAATGATATTAGTCAGGAGGACCCTAGGGAAGCTGGTATTAGTCAGGAGGACCATAGGGAAGCTGATATTAATCAGGAGGACCCTATGGTAGCTGGTATTAGTCAGGAGGACCCTAGAGAAGCTGATATTAGTCAGGAGGACCCTAGGGAAGCTGATATTCGTCAGGAGGACCCTAGGGAAGCTGATATTAGTCAGGATGACCCTAGGGAAGCTGATATTAGTCAGGAGGACCCTAGGGAAGCTGATGTTAGTCAGGAGGACACTAGGGAAGCTGGTATTAGTCAGGAGGACCCTAGGGAAGCTGATATTAGTCAGGAGGACCCTAGGGAAGCTGGTATTAGTCAGGAGGACCCTATGGAAGCTGATATTAGTCAGGAGGACCCTAGGGAAGCTGGTATTAGTCAGGAGGACCCTAGGGAAGCTGATATTAGTCAGGAGGACCCTAGGGAAGCTGATATTAGTCAGGAGGACCCTAGGGAAGCTGGTATTAGTCAGGAGGACCCTGAGGAAGCTGATATTAGTCAGGAGGACCCTAGGGAAGCTGATATTAGTCAGGATGACCCTAGGGAAGCTGGTATTAGTCAGGAGGACCCTAGGGAAGCTGCTATTAGTCAGGAGGACCCTAGGGAAGCTGGTATTAGTCAGGAGGACCCTAGGGAAGCTGATATTAGTCAGGAGGACCCTAGGGAAGATGATATTAGTCAGGAGGACCCTAGGGAAGCTGATATCAGTCAGGAGGACCCTAGGGAAGCTGATAATAGTCAGGAGGACCCTAGGGAAGCTGATATTAGTCAGGAGGACCCTAGGGAAGATGATATTAGTCAGGAGGACCCTAGGGAAGCTGATAATAGTCAGGAGGACCCTAGGGAAGCTGATATTAGTCAGGAGGACCCTAGGGAAGCTGATATTAGTCAGGAGGACCCTAGGGAAGCTGATATTAGTCAGGAGGACCCTAGGGAAGCTGATATTAGTCAGGAGGACTCTAGGGAAGCTGATATTAGTCAGGATGACTGTGCTTTTAAAGACTACCCTTGTGATGAGGATGTGTTTCACCTTTGTGTTGAACTCAGAACACAACCTCATGTCTGATGATGTATATGAAATGACTGACCTTTACATCAGACGTCATCAAATGATCCTTGATGGACTGGGTGTTGAGGATTACAGCTTCTTCTCTCACTTAAAGATCCAATCTGAAGTTACTACATTCATTTTTGGACTTATAAATGAATAACACTGTATGTAACCATTGATTCTTGAAGAATCGGCCATAACTTATAAATGCCTCATGAGTTTAGTTCAACTGTACCTCATCAGAACCCAAAATATATGCTTGTTTTACTTCGTAAACAAAGTGAATGTAAACTAACACTATATAGCCCCCAAACATGCTTAAATATCAGAGCAATGGATGGTCATGCATCCATTGCTCTGTCTATGAATTTGAGAGTGGTTACATTTCTCCAGCCCCATCCCTCAGCTTTTTACCGAAAAAGTGGCGGGGAATTCACTTTGTTAATGTTTAAACTGCTGATTTCAATTGAGATGTGATATGAGAAAAAATAAGAGGTGTCAGAGTGAGGTCACAACAGACACAATGTCCTGTTAAATACCACAACAGACATAATGTCCTGTTAAATACCACAACAGACACAATGTCCTGTTAAATACCACAACAGACACAATGTCCTGTTAAATACCACAACAGACATAATGTCCTGTTAAATACCACAACAGACACAATGTCCTGTTAAATACCACAACAGACACAATGTCCTGTTAAATACCACAACAGACACAATGTCCTGTTAAATACCACAACAGACACAATGTCCAGTTAAATACCACAACAGACACAATGTCCTGTTAAATACCACAACAGACACAATGTCCTGTTAAATACCACAACAGACATAATGTCCTGTTAAATACCACAACAGACAACATAGAACTGTATGTCCTCACATTTAGTTTATGACCCTGAAGGAGATCCTTTCTTCAATAAAAGGGACCAACTCTGGGTGAGATGGTAATCGATGGGAAAGGAGGACTAATGTACATCTATTATGGAAATAATTTGCAACCATCTCTATTGTGTTTAGTATCAAAGCAACCTTATTGTTGTTATTCAATAAAAAACTACCAAACATTTAAAAACAAACATTTTGTACAAACATGGTAATAACATTGTATTGTTTAAAGACCAACTATCTCAAACTCACATAGACATTTCTTTGTAAGCATTTTTTCAGAGACCATGCCCCCAGGGGTGAAATTTGTGATGGCTCCATATCTAAATCCGACCAGGAAACATAAAACTACCTCTGTACCAACAGAGGTATTATCCAAATTGGTTCAACCATTGAATACAGGTGAACACATTATTCATCCAAAGACATGAACTAGGTGTGACACTCTCTCCCTACTACTCAATGTCCATCACCCACACTTTACTGTCTAGAATCTTGATCATCTCAGATCTAAAGTCTGTGTAGTTGTCATATAATATATTGAAAACTTTAGCGCAGAACTGCAGGTACGCACTAGTGGTCTTCCACTGGAAGCCTTGGATCTCTGTAAAGCTGAATGCGATTGTCTTCGCCAAACAACAGATCAGAACCGGAGGAACTGACACGGCCTCTGTGAATCTGCTTCTCTTAGAAATGTCATCATACATCGCTGGATGTCCTTTTCCTGTGCTGTCATGGTAGTTGGAAAAACTAAGATCCCTGTCATCTCCTGTTTAAATGGAGAGAGCGTAGTTGCCCTCTGCTCTATGATGTATGCTGGCTCTAGAATCAGAGTTTAGTACAACAACTCCTGTAGAATCTCTTCCAGGTCGTCTGCTTTTGCCTTCTTTGGACAGCTGTGAATATCCAGGATTTCTGTCAACTCCTCTGGATCTACACTGCTGTAATCTGACCGACAGACCTCCAAGGTCAGGAGCTCCCCTTCAGTCATGTACTTCAAGAAGTTATCCACAAGATCAGAACTCACTGCTCCAAAAGCTGCTTGTTCCAATACTGTTGGAGCCATCTTCACAGGTAGGTATCTCTCCTTTCTCCACCCTACTGTAATAATGTGGCCTACACATTGCCACTCCTTTTCCTCTAAGTTGTGTTGAAGAAATGGCACCTTGCATGATTACCCATGGTGCATTGGTGGTAAAACTCCTCCCAGAACTCAGATGTTCCTACTTTCCATCAGGAAGAATGAGTTTGATCTGAATGTCAGCTTCAAGTAGAGTGTCATCACAGAAATGGTGGATCAGTTCCTTAAGTACTTGGCCTCGGTGGACAACCAGGGTTATACTCTTTGCTCCATTGGTGGTCGTTCCCTCAAGAGGTGAAGTTCCCTCCAGCCTGAGGTCTTCTATCCTGGCCGTATTGTCTGAGGTTCTCCCAAGAGGTAACGTGTCCTCCAGCCTGAGGTCTTCTATCCTGGCCGTATTGTCTGAGGTTCTCCCAAGAGGTAACGTGTCCTCCAGCCTGAGGTCTTCTATCCTGGCCGTATTGTCTGAGGTTCTCCCAAGAGGTAACGTGTCCTCCAGCCTGAGGTCTTCTATCCTGGCCGTATTGTCTGAGGTTCTCCCAAGAGGTGAAGTTCCCTCCAGCCTGAGGTCTTCTATCCTGGCCGTATTGTCTGAGGTTCTCCCAAGAGGTAACGTGTCCTCCAGCCTGAGGTCTTCTATCCTGGCCGTATTGTCTGAGGTTCTCCCAAGAGGTAACGTGTCCTCCAGCCTGATGTCTACTATCCCTGGATGTTCTCCACTGCCAACTGGGACAATATTGCTCTCATCCATAAGACTGACATACATTATAGATTGCATATCCTCTGTATATAATAAGTCTGTGCTTGCTCCTGCAAAAGCCTTCTCCACAATATCAGTGTTTTGGGTCACCTGCTCAGGGGGTGAAGAGTCAGTGCTTGTAACAGCAGAATGCTTATATGAGTATCTGGGAGGTCTTGTAACAACAGAGTACTTATATGAGTATCTGGGAGGTCTTGTAACAGCAGAATGCTTATATGAGAATGTGGGAGGTCTTGTAACAGCAGAATGCTTATCAGAGTATCTGGGAGGTCTTGTAACAGCAGAACACTTATATGAGTATCTGGGAGGTCTTGTAACAGCAGAACACTTATATGAGTATCTGGGAGGTCTTGTAACAGCAGAGTACTTATATGAGAATGTGGGAGGGCTTGTAACAGCAGAGTACTTATATGAGTATCTGGGAGGTCTTGTAACAGCAGAATGCTTATATGAGTATCTGGGAGGTCTTGTAACAGCATAATGCTTATATGAGTATCTGGGAGGTCTTGTAACAGCAGAATGCTTATATGAGTATCTGGGAGGGCTTGTAACAGCAGAATGCTTATATGAGTATCTGGGAGGTCTTGTAACAGCAGAATGCTTATATGAGTATCTGGGAGGTCTTGTAACAGCAGAATGCTTATATGAGTATCTGGGAGTTCTTGTAACAGCAGAATGCTTATATGAGTATCTGGGAGGTCTTGTAACAGCAGAGTACTTATATGAGAATGTGGGAGGGCTTCTAACAGCAGAGTACTTATATGAGTATCTGGGAGGTCTTGTAACAGCAGAATGCTTATATGAGTATCTGGGAGGTCTTGTAACAGCATAATGCTTATATGAGTATCTGGGAGGTCTTGTAACAGCAGAATGCTTATATGAGTATCTGGGAGGGCTTGTAACAGCAGAACATGTATATGAGTATCTGGGAGGGCTTGTAACAGCAGAATGCTTATATGAGTATCTGGGAGGTCTTGAGAACCAGGAGAGTGTTTCATTGTCATCAGCAGCAACATTTGCCTCTTCCCTTCCATTAGTTCCTTTTGCCTCTTACCTTCCTTGTGATGTCAAGTAGAACCTCATTATATTAAACTTTGTGGCTTCATATAATTGTCCAACTGTGATGCTGTCATCAATTGAATGTGGTCCTCTGTAGCTCAATTGGTAAAGCATGGTGCTTGTAACGCCAGGGTAGTGGGTTCGATCACCGGGACCACCCATACGTAAAAATGTATGCACACATGACTGTAAGTCCCTTTGGATAAAAGCGTCTGCTAAATGCCATATTATTATTCTTAGTAATCAGTCAGATCCACATCAAAGTCTTCGATTTTTCCATGATCATTTTCTCCATTTGGAAAATATAAATTCTGTGCCATTTGTTTGAGTTCTTTCCCCTGTCCTTGGGGACATCAACTTTGCGGGTGCCCCCACCTCGCCTGGCTCTGACTTAACAAAGGTTATGTTCTTCCTCTGATTGATGAGCCCCCCCACCTACATGTTTCTGTTGTTCTACAGAGCAGGTCTTGATTTTGTCTCTCCACTTGAGTTCTCTTCCTGTGACGATTGATCTGTTGACTGATGGCTCTGCTTTGCCTTTAACTTGAATTTGAATCTGTCAAACAGTTTAGATTTTCGTTTGGCAAGGCTTTTAGTCTTCTGCCTGCAGTATGTGAGAATGGCAAGGCGATCCCCGTAGGACGGTTGGTAGGCGTTTAGCTGGTCATCACTCGTGAGTGGAAGCACACTTTCATCACTCTAATGCAGGGAAGAAAATCTAAATAATATATTTTCCATTGACATAAAACATCAATAGTTGTTCATAACCATAATTTACTTCAAGTGGGGAGTTATTACAAAATATATGTAATTTGACCCAGTGGAAATGTATTGAGTAAACAGCTTGATTCCAGGGAAAACAACACTATCTGGATCAATATTCACTTTTGCACCTTCTCTTTCTCCATCTCTCTAATAGTCTCCTCCGGAACTTTCCTGCCTCGTAGGAAACTATAAAAGTCATCCATCCTGTACACACACATTTTACATGTGCACTTGAACTGATGATTTCTTTAATGATCCAATGACAGCATATCGTTACCTTAACAACCTTTCTCTACAGTCCAATACATTGAATCCAACACACAGCAAACCACTCCATACCAGAGTTACAATTTCAAGGTGCATAAAGATGGACGAATTCAGATATGACGTCATTGTTTTTACTACTGGTCCACAGAGTTCTTAAACTACGGTGTGCAACATGGTTCAGTGTACCAGTAAATCAGCACAATCTACTTTTTAAAATGTATTTAACTGGGCAAGTCAGTTAAGAACAAATCCTTATTTACAATGACGGCCTACCCCGGCCAAACCCTCCCCTAACCTGGACAACGCTGTGCGCCGCCCTATGGGACTCCCGATCACGATACAGCCAGGGATTGAACCCGGGTCTATAAGTATACCTCTAGCACTGCAATACAGTATCTTAGACCGCTGCGCCACTCGGTCCACCACCTTTGAGCTAAAATTGGGATCAAGTATACTGTGTTCATGACAAAACAAAAAAGGAGTAATGGAGAGCACTGTACAATACGGCAAATTTAGCAAACAAGGTATTTGTTGTAAGTACATGGGGGCCACCATCTTTATGCACCTTCACCATTAACACAATCCATGAAGTGGATATTATGCACTTTGTAGTCGGACTACAGATTATTTTCTATTCATTAACGAAAGCACTGGGGCTGACAAACAAACAGACACACTAAGTATCTTGACATTTCGAGATAGAATAAACGTTTTGTTTTGTTGTATGTGTGGCGGGAATGGGCTTCCATAGATCAAGGAATCCATAAACTGTCTGACATAAGATATTATGAAGCTTTACTCTCCTTTCAAGTCCTAAACAATATGTTACATTTACCTGATTCATCAGGGAGGTGGGGGGAGGGAGGGAGGGGGAGGGAGGGAGGGAGGGGAGAGGAGTGGGGATGGGTCAAACTGGCTGAGAGGGGGAGGGAGAGGGAGGGAGGGAGGGAGGGAGGGAGGGAGGGAGGGAGGGAGGAGGGAGGGAGGGGACAGGAGTGGGGATGGGTCAAACCTGCTGAGAGGGGGGAGAAGGGAGGGAGGGAGGGAGGGAGGGAGGGAGGGAGGGAGGGAGGGAGGGAGGGAGGGAGGGAGGGGAGGTAGGGAGGGAGGGAGGGGAGAGGAGTGGGGATGGGTCAAACCTGCTGAGAGGGGGAGGGAGGGAGGGAGGGAGGGAGGGAGGGAGGGAGGGAGGGAGGGAGGGAGGGAGGGAGGGAGGGAGGGAGGGAGGAGGGAGGGAGGGAGGGAGGGAGGGAGAGGAGTGGGGATGGGTCAAACCTGCTGAGAGGGGGTGAGGGAGGGAGGGAGGGAGGGAGGGAGGGAGGGAGGGAGGGAGGGAGGGAGGGAGGGAGGGAGGGAGGGAGGGAGGGAGGGAGGGAGGGAGGGAGGGAGGGAGGGAGGGAGGGAGGGAGGGAGGGAGTGGGGATGGGTCAAACCTGCTGAGAGGGGGGAGGGAGGGAGGGAGGGAGGGAGGGAGGGAGGGAGGGAGGGAGGGAGATGGAACAGACAAGACGATCATAGACTTCTAATAAGCTAGCATTAGTGCTCAGCATCCTGAAGCTATTGGGTGTCAGTCAGCGTTATTTAACTGGATATTTAGTGAAAGTGCAATTTTTTTCCTTTTGAAGGGAAACACTTGTGTGTTTCTTATGTTAAAAGTAAATAGTGTAAGACAGGAAATAACTTCTAACACAGTTGACCTGCATTACATTCTACATCCATAGCTTTATCTTTAGTCTTCATTTACACATAGGAAATCTTTTATGCATATTTCAACTGAGCAGCATCACATTCCGTTCTATATTTATTTCATTTCATTATTTCCTGTCTTACACCATTTATTTTTAACATAAGAAACACACAAGTGTTTGCCTTCAAATGGAAGAAATTGCACTTTTAAGATTTGGAGAGAGCAGAAAAGTTTGGCAGGTAATCAGGGCAACCCGCAGTGATTCCCATTTGACAGGGAGGAACAGTGTTCGTTTTCATATGAGAGAAGCTGGATTTACTCGTGTCTGTTTGTGAATTTTTCTGCAATAATATGCTCAGTCCAAAACTTTGCGCAGCCCACAGACTAAAGCGCCTGCCTCAGATAAGATCCTTGCACGTCTACGATCTCTAGGTAGAGGGAACCCTTGTCATGTGACATCAGCACCTCGGCTTCCACAGAGAAGTCTCCCCCGCCGCATCAGTATAGAAAGAGTCCCTAACAAACTGCATCACCACACATGCAGCTAACAAATACATATGGAAATGTCTGCTCTACCCAAAATTACAAGAAAATAATTGCAGCCTTACCGCAAAAATGGAAGAGGAAAGTGGAAGGGGGAAAAGTAAGGAACTTGTCTGTCGGCCTTGCATTAAAGAACATAATTGGTTAAAGACCAGTTTCATTTAAGGACCAAAGAATTGACAGCCGTCCCATATAGATTGCAAAATAGTTGGGAAGAGATTTTTGACGTACCCATTCCATGGCATAGTGTTTATGAACTGATACGCAAAACGATGCCGTATTCAAAACTTAGAATCTTTCAATTTAAATTATTATATAAAATTCTTGCTACCAATAGAATGTTATTTATATGGGGGATACAATCTTCCCAGCTCTGCAGATTTTGCTGCGAAGAGACAGAATCATTAGATCATTTGTTTTGGTACTGCCCATTTGTAGCTTGTTTTTGGACACAGGTCCAGGAATGGCTAAAGGATTGCAAAATTTACCTGGAGCTAACCCTGCAGATAGCATTACTGGGTGATCTGAAAAGTCATAGTCAATCGATCAATAATATAATAATACTTTTAGCAAAAAAATTTATTTTCAATTTACAATCTGTAGAAACAATGAGAATAGAAAGGTTCAGAACTTTTGTAAAACATCACAGTACAGTTGAAACATATATGGCAAATAGAAATCCAATATGGATGGTGTTAAGAGATAGATGGGAGGTATTGAATGGAGTTTAAGGATGGGACTAATAACAACTAACAACAAGCAATAACAACAAGATAACTAATAATGTAAGCATACTGTGTCCATAATAAGCATAACAAGTATATAGGTTATAGGTTGAGAGCTTTTGTGAAAGAGCACAGTTAGAAAGATATGTCTTATAGAAGCAAACCGGATGGACATCATGAAAATGATCGGAGAGGTTGAGGGTAGAGGAAGTTCAGGAGTAAAAACAAACAAAATAGAATTATTGTAAAATTGACTGTATAAGCTGGAAGTAGAGGCCTAAACCTTGTTGTTCACTAGTTTACTCCAATTAGGGAAGGGGTGGTGGGGTTGGAAAGGAATAAAGGGGAATATATTTCTAAAAAGGATGTGTATGTATGTATGTATGTATGTATATATATATATATATATATATATATATATATATATATATATATATATATATATATATATATATTGTATGTATATGTATATGTGTGTATATATATGTATATATAGTTGAAGTCGGAAGTTTACATACACTTAGGTTGGAGTAATTAAAACTTGTTAGGACATCTACTTTGTGCTTGACACAAGTAATTTTTCCAACAATTGTTTAGAGACAGATTATTTCACTTATAATCACTGTATCACAATTCCAGTGGGTCAGAAGTTTACATACACTAAGTTGACTGTGCCTTTAAACAGCTTGGAGAATTCCAGAAAATGATGTCATGGCTTTAGAAGATTCTGATAGGCTAATTGACATAATTTGAGTCAATTGGAGGTGTACCTGTGGATGTATTTCAAGGCCTACCTTCAAACTCAGTGCCTCTTTGCTTGACACCATGGGAAAATCAAAAGACCTCTGATTTTTTTTTTAGACCACCACAAGTCTGGTTCATTCTTGGGAGCAATTTCCAAACGCCTGAAGGTACCACGTTCATCTGTACAAACAATAGTACGCATGTATAAACACCATGGGACCACGCAGCCGTCATACCGCTCAGGAAGGAGACGCGTTCTGTCTCCTAGAGATTAATGTACTTTGGTGGGAAAAGTGCAAATCAATCCCAGAACAACAGCAAAGGACCTTGTGAAGATGCTGGAGGAAACAGGTACAAAAATATCTATATCCACAGTAAAATGAGTCCTATATCGACATAACCTGAAAGGCCGCTCAGCAAGGAAGAAGCCACTGCTCCAAAACTGCCATAAAAAAGCCTTACTACAGTTTGCAACTGCACATGGGGACATGGATCGTACTTGTGGAGAAATGTCCTCTGGTCTGATGAAACAAAAATAGAACTGTTTGGCCATAATGACCATCACTATGTTTGGAGGAAATGGGGGGGTACTTGCAAGCCAAAGAACACCATCCCAACCGTGAAGCACTGGGGTGGCAGTATCATGCTGTGGGGGTGCTTTGCTGCAGGAGGGACTGGTGCACTTCACAAAATAGATGGCATCATGAGGAAGGAAATTATGTGGATATATTGAAGCAACATCTCAAGACATCAGTCAGGAAGTTAAAGCTTGGTCGCAAATGGGTCTTCCAAATGGACACCAAGCATACTTCCAAAGTTGTGGCAAAATGGCTTAAGGACAACAAAGTCAAGGTATTGGAGTGGCCATCACAAAGCCCTGACCTCAATCCTATAGAAAATATGTGGGCAGAACTGAAAAAGCGTGTGCGAGCAAGGAGGCCTACAAACCTGACTCAGTTACTAAGGCTATCCGAAACGTTTGACTCAAGTTAAACAATTTAAAGGGAATGCTACCAAATACTAATTGAGTGTAGCCTTCCACAAGCTTCCCACAATACACTCACTTAGTATTTGGTAGCGTTCCCTTTAAATTGTTTAACTTAGGTCAAACGTTTCGGGTAGCCTTCCACAAGCTTCCCACAATAAGTTGGGTGAATTTTGGCTCATTCCTCCTGACAGAGCTGGTGTAACTGAGTCAAGTTTGTAGGCCTCCTTGCTCGCACACGCTTTTTTCAGTTCTGCCCCACTGGAAACGTGATGAAAGAAATAAAAGCTGAAATATATCATTCTCTTTACTATTATTCTGACATTTCACGTTCTTAAAATAAGGTGGTGATCCTAACTGACCTGAGACAGGGAATTTGTACTAGGATTAAATGTCAGGAATTATGAAAAACTGTTTAAATGGATTTGGCTAAGGTGTATGTAAACTTCTGACTTCAACTGTATGTGTGTATATATATATATATTTGCAAGAAAAAAAACATATGGGGGATTGGAAGTGATGCAGACAATTACATTGATGGAAGTTACAATCTATCTGCAATATTAAAGCTGATCTACCCCCTATAAAAAATAAATAAATAAATAATAATAATAACAATAAACATTAAAAAATGCATCACCTTTGTGATACTAAACTCATCAAATCTTGTTGCAAAGTTAGCTTTCAGTTGAACTGAAAACTCTGACATCACGGCTGGCTATAGTAACTCACTGTAGGGGAATGGTAAAAGCACTGGAGTCATTTGTACTGATGATGGTGGATATAGATACTCACTGTAGGAAAATAGGCCTACATTTTTTCTAGGACTTTGTAGAATTATACAAAACATATCCTTGACTCTCTGAACAAATAACTATTGTTATTTTTTTTACTGATATACACTGCTCAAAAAAATAAAGGGAACACTTAAACAACACAATGTAACTCCAAGTCAATCACACTTCTGTGAAATCAAACTGTCCACTTAGGAAGCAACACTGATTGACAATACATTTCACATGCTGTTGTGCAAATGGAATAGACAACAGGTGGAAATTATAGGCAATTAGCACCCCCAATAAAGAAGTGGTTCTGCAGGTGGTGACCACAGACCACTTCTCAGTTCCTATGCTTCCTGGCTGATGTTTTGGTCACTTTTGAATGCCGGCGGTGCTTTCACTCTAGTGGTAGCATGAGACGGAGTCTACAACCCACACGAGTGGCTCAGGTAGTGCAGCTCATCCAGGATGGCACATCAATGCGAGCTGTTTCAAGAAGGTTTGCTGTGTCTGTCAGCGTAGTGTCCAGAGCATGGAGGCGCTACCAGGAGACAGGCCAGTAAATCAGGAGACGTGGAGGAGGCCGTAGGAGGGCAACAACCCAGCAGCAGGACCGCTACCTCCGCCTTTGTGCAAGGAGGAGCAGGAGGAGCACTGCCAGAGCCCTGCAAAATGACCTCCAGCAGGCCACAAATGTGCATGTGTCTGCTCAAACGGTCAGAAACAGACTCCATGAGGGTGGTATGAGGGCCCGACGTCCACAGGTGGGGGGTTGTGCTTACAGCCCAACACCGTGCAGGACGTTTGGCATTTGCCAGAGAACACCAAGATTGGCAAATTCCGCCACTGGCGCCCTGTGCTCTTCACAGATTAAAGCAGGTTCACACTGAGCACATGTGACAGATGTGACAGAGTCTGGAGACGCCGTGGAGAACGTTTCTGCTGCCTGCAACATCATCCAGCATGACCGGTTTAGCGGTGGGTCAGTCATGGTGTGGGGTGGCATTTCTTTGGGGGGCCGCACAGCCCTCCATGTGCTCACCAGAGGTAGCCTGACTGCCATTAGGTACCGAGATGAGATCCTCAGACCCCTTGTGAGACCATATGCTGGTGCGGTTGGCCCTGAGTTCCTCCTAATGCAAGACAATGCTAGACTTCATGTGGCTGGAGTGTGTCAGCAGTTCCTGCAAGAGGAAGGCATTGATGCTATGGACTGGCCTGCCCGTTCCCCAGACCTGAATCCAATTGAACACACTTCTCGCTCCATCCACCAACGCCACGTTGCACCACAGACTGTCCAGGAGTTGGCGGATGCTTTAGTCCAGGTCTGGGAGGAGATCCCTCAGGACACCATCTGCCACCTCATCAGGAGCATGCCCAGGCGTTGTAGGGAGGTCATACAGGCACGTGGAGGCCACACACACTACTGTGCCTCATTTTGACTTGTTTTAAGGACATTACATCAAAGTTGGATCAGCCTGTAGTGTGGTTTTCCACTTTAATTTTGAGGGTGACTCCAAATCCAGACCTCCATGGGTTGATAAATTTGATTTCCATTGATAATTTTTGTGTGATTCTGTTGTCAGCATATTTAACTATGTAAAGAAAAAAGTATTTAATAAGATTATTTCATTCATTCAGATCTAGGATGTGTTGTTTAAGTGTTCCCTTTATTTTTTTGAGCAGTGTATATCCATCAATTCATTCTTTACAATAGTTGATGCTATTTATCAAGTCTGGGTTCTTATGTTTGACCACCTTGCTAAAGAGGATCCCCGACAACGATCTCTAGCAGGTATTTATATGCTGAAAGGCCAGACGGTTCTACCAATACAAACGTATCTACATTAGAATCCTTCTTGCCCTTTTGCCCAAAACAGTTATTGTCCCAGATGGGACTGTGGTTCCAGAACAGGTGTCCCCAGTAGGTAGTATAAACACGGACGTGTGTGTGTCCTGTGTGTGTGTGTGTGTGTGTGTGTGTGTGTGTGTGTGTGTGTGTGTGTGTGTCCGGTGTGTGTGTGTGGTGCATCTGAACCGTTCTCAAAGGGCGCAGGATCACGGAAAGAGACAGACACAGAGTTACCATGGTTATTATTTACAGGAATAAACTGGCCCAAACTGGTGTGTTACTCTGTGTATTTAAATTCCATATTCTAATCAAACATAAAACACATGATTAGAGTGAAACATCATGTTGTGTTTGACACAGGGACCACCTGACACAGGGACACTGAGGCATCAACCCAAACATTAAACCCTGGATAGAGGGGCTCAGTGAATGTGGTGTGGAATGTGTACAGGTGGGTCAGTGTGTCAGAGGAGACTCTGTAGAAGGACAGAGTGCCGGCTGGCCAGTCCAGATACACTCCTACTCTGTGGGAGCTGGAGGAGGGACGTCTATGGTAGTCAGATTATTATTGTGCCTGGCTCTGTAACTGTTGTCAGAGCAGTACAGACTCCAGGACTTGTCATTGAATCCAATCACACAGTCATTACCCCCTCCTCTCCTGCTGATTCCTTTATATGTCACTCCTATAACAGCCACACTCCCGCTCCACTCTACCTCCCAGTAACAGCGCCCAGTCAGACCCTCTCTACACAGCACCTGTTCCCAGTCCTCAAATCTCTCTGGGTGATCAGGATACGGCTGCTCCTCTTTCCTACGTGTCACCTTTCTGTTCTCCTCAGACAGAGAGACAAGTCTGTTTGCTGTGTTTGGGTCCAGTGTGAGATCACAGACATCTGATGGATGAAACCAGACACAAAATTAGAAATCATCATCATTCACATTAGAATGTTAACTCACTTTTCACTAATTCATTTAATGTAGATGTTTCTAGGTATCAAAAGGAGAAGTTAAGGTAACTTGAGACTTGTTCAATGATCATATGTTATACTGTATGTTAATATAAAACACACGTATTCCCATTAATTACACACACACACACACACACACTCACACACACACACTCACACATGCATACAGTGAGGGAAAAAAAGTATTTGATCCCCTGCTGATTTTGTACGTTTGCCCACTGACAAAGAAATGATTAGTCTATAATTTTAATGGTAGGTTTATTTGAATAGTGAGAGACAGAATAACAACAAAAAAATCCATAAAAACGCATGTCAAAAATGTTATAAATTGATTTGCATTTTAATGAGGGAAATAAGTATTTGACCCCTCTGCAAAACATGACATAGTACTTGGTGGCAAAACCCTTGCTGGAAATCACAGAGGTCAGACGTTTCTTGTAGTTGGCCACCAGGTTTGCACACATCTCAGGAGGGATTTTGTCCCACTCCTCTTTGCAGATCTTCTCCAAGTCATTAAGGTTTCGAGGCTGACGTTTGGCAACTCGAACCTTCAGCTCCCTCCACAGATTGTCTTTGGGATTAAGGTCTGGAGACTGGCTAGGCCACTCCAGGACCTTAATGTGCTTCTTCTTGAGCCACTCCTTCGTTGCCATGTGTTTTGGGTCAGTGTCATGCTGGAATACCCGTCCACGACCCATTTTCAATGCCCTGGCTGAGGGAAGGAGGTTCTCACCCAAGATTTGACGATACATGGCCCCGTCCATCGTCCCTTTGATGCGGTGAAGTTGCCCTGTCCCCTTAGCAGAAAAACAGCTACCTTGAAATCATTGTCAAGATCCTCCCGTGTAGTTCTGGGCTGATTCCTCACCGTTCTCATGATCATTGCAACTCCACGAGGTGAGATCTTGCATGGAGCCCCAGGCCGAGGGAGATTGACAGTTATTTTGTGTTTCTTCCATTTGCGAATAATCGCATCAACTGTTGTCACCTTCTCACCAAGCTGCTTGGCGATGGTCTTGTAGCCCATTCCAGCCTTGTGTAGGTCTACAATCTTGTCCCTGACATCCTTGGAGAGCTCTTTGGTCTTGGCCATGGTGGAGAGTTTGGAATCTGATTGATTGATTGCTTCTGTGGACAGATGTCTTTTATACAGGAAACAAGCTGAGATTAGGAGCACTCCCTTTAAGAGTGTGCTCCTAATCTCAGCTTGTTACCTGTATAAAAGACACCTGGGAGCCAGAAATCTTTCTGATTGAGAGGGGGTCAAATACTTATTTCCCTCATTAAAATGCAAATTTATAACATTTTTGACATGCGTTTTTCTGGATTTTGTTGTTGTTATTCTGTCTCTCACTGTTAAAATAAACCTACCATTAAAATTATAGACTGATCATGTCTTTGTCAGTGGGCAAACGTACAAAATCAGCAGGGGATCAAATACTTTTTTCCCTCACTGTACATGAACACACACACACGTTTCTAATGTAAACGAACACACCTACACAAGCTGGGGGGACGCAATGGGGTGAGGTTGTGTTTCTCTAAGCGGGAGGTTAGCTTGGCTTCTTCTTTACAGTGGGGAGAACAAGTATTTGATACACTGCCGATTTTGCAGGTTTTCCTACTTACAAAGCATGTAGAGGTCTGTCATTTTTATCATAGGTACACTTCAACTGTGAGAGACGGAATCTAAAACAAAAATCCAGAAAATCACATTGTATGATGTTTAAGTAAATAATTTGCATTTTATTGCATGACATAAGTATTTGATCACATACCAACCAGTAAGAATTCGGCTCTCACAGACCTGTTAGTTTTTCTTTAAGAAGCCCTCCTGTTCTCCACTCATTACCTGTATTAACTGCACCTGTTTGAACTCGTTACCTGTATAAAAGACACCTGTCCACACACTCAATCAAACAGACTCCAACCTCTCCACAATGGCCAAGACCAGAGAGCTGTGTAAGGACATCAGGGATAAAATTGTAGACCTGCACAAGGATGGGATGGGCTATAGGACAATAGGCAAGCAGCTTGGTGAGAAGGCAACAACTCTTGGCACAAATATTAGTAAATGGAAGAAGTTCAAGATGACGGTCAATCATCCTCGGCCTGGGGCTCCATGCAAGATCTCACTTCGGGGGGCATCAATGATCATGAGGAAGGTGAGGGATCAGCCCAGAACTACACGGCAGGACCTGGTCAATGACCTGAAGAGAGCTGGGACCACAGTCTCAAAGAAAACCATTAGTAACACACTACGCCGTCATGGATTAAAATCCTGCAGCGCACGCAAGGTCCCCCCTGCTCAAGCCAGCACATGTCCAGGCCCGTCTGAAGTTTGACAATGACCATCTGGATGATCCAGAGGAGGAATGGGAGAAAGTCATGTGGTCTGATGAGACAAAAATAGAGCTTTTGGTCTAAACTCCACTCGCCGTGTTTGGAGGAAGAAGAAGGATGAGTACAACCCCAAGAACACCATCCCAACCGTGAAGCATGGAGGTGGAAACATCATGGTTTGGGGATGCTTTTCTGCAAAGGGGACAGGACGACTGCACGTATTGAGGGGAGGATGGATGGGGCCATGTATCGCGAGATCTTGGCCAACAACCTCCTTCCCTCAGTAAGAGCATTGAAGATGGGTCGTGGCTGGCTCTTCCAGCATGACAACGACCCGAAACACAGCCAGGGCAACTAAGGAGTGGCTCCGTAAGAAGCATCTCAAGGTCCTGGAGTGGCCTAGCCAGTCTGCAGACCTGAACCCAATAGAACATCTTTGGAGGGAGCTGAAAGTCCGTATTGCCCAGCGATAGCCCTGAAACCTGAAGGATCTGCAGAAGGTCTGTATGGAGGAGTGGGCCAAAATCCTTGCTGCAGTGTGTGCAATCCTGGTCAAGACCTACAGGAAACGTATGATCTCTGTAATTGCAAACAAAGGTTTCTGTACCAAATATTAAGTTCTGCTTTTCTGATGTATCAAATACTTATGTCATGCAATAAAATACAAATTATTTACTTAAAAAATCATACAATGTGATTTTCTGGATTTTTGTTTTAGATTCCGTCTCTCACAGTTGAAGTGAACCTATGATAAAAATTACAGACCTCTACATGCGTTGTAAGTAGGAAAACCTGCAAAATCTGCAGTGTATCAAATACTTGTTCTCCCCACTGTACATGGTGTCGAGTAAAGTAAAGCTTAAACCATGCATTTAGATTGTAGGTAGGTATTGTAGTTGGGAATTGTAGTTAGGAATTGTAGGTAGTTTATCCAGGTAGTTCTTGTATTGTATTCGGCTGAGCCTGGTGAGGCACGAGGCTAGCTAACCCACTACCTGGACCAATAAAGCTAGCTAGCTAGTGGGTAGCTACTGGTAACTATTAGCAACTGTGGATAGTTGTTTCCAATGTTATTTCACGCCTAAGAGTACCTGTAATTATTGTAGTTAGGTATTGTAGATAGTTTATCTAGGTAGCTATTGTAGGTTAGTATTGCATTCACTGAGCCCGGTGAAGCACGAGGCTAGCTAACCCACTACCTGGACCAATAAAACTAGCTAGCTAGCGGGTAGCTACTGGTAACTATTAGCAACTGTGGATAGTTGTTTCCAATGTTATTTCACGCTTAATAGTACTTGTAATTATGCTAGCTAGCTACCTACCATTCAGCTGTTTTTCTAACCTCATTATCTGAAACGTTAACGTTAGGTAGTTAGTAGCTACTGTACTCGAAATGTAGCTAGCTTGTTGCTACCTGGATAGCTAACTCAACAACAGCTGGAACGACCTAGCTGTAATATTTGGAGACGCTTTCTCTCGGTTGGGACAGACGCGAACTGGCTAAATCGATTCAGTAGCTAGCTCTACACTTAACTAGCTATCAGTAGCTACTAAGGGTATAACCTATATTTATTTTTTATCTTTACATACTGGTAACCAGAGTCTTTCAAAAGGAGTTCAAGACATGGGTGACTAGTTAACGTTAGCTTGGCTCTCTGTGTTTAATACTGTAGGGGGAGGGGTTTGTTCACTGACAGAGCGTAATGGCTAGCTAATATGCTAACTATTCTAGCTAGCTAACTAACTGGCTGAATAAGTTGACGACTTACTCACTCAAACTGTTAAAACTAACCCAAAACCTTACACAACGTTAGACACGGACACAAATGATCTGTTTAGCGTGTTAACACACTATTGGTAGTCTGTTGTAACCGAGTATTGGTGCTAAACCGTGTTATTGGAAGCTAGCATGCTAGTCAGATATGGCGTCATAGGATACGGTGCCCTGGGCGGTTTCATGTTAGAATACTGTACCAAGTTAGCTAGATGAATAAACTAAGTTAGTCTATTCCTAGAAAACATTAAACCGCTGTAGTTTACAACAATTATAATCTCTAAAGTGGAAGTTGGGAGAGTTATATTTGAGTGTTTCAGTGAAACGTGAGGGAGGCCCTGCTCTCTAGCTTTCCCAGATGTTTAATTAATTTCATTCCGATCTCCTTTGCATTATTGTAGCCTTTTCTGTAGCCTGTCAACTATGTGTCTGTCTATCCCTGTTCTCTCCTCTCCTCACAGGCCATACAAACGCTTCACACGGCGTGGCTGCTACCACTCTAATCTGGTGGTCCCTGCACGCGCGACCCACGTGGAGTTCCAGGTCTCCGGTAGCCTCTGGAACTGCCGTTCTGCGGCCAACAAGGCAGAGTTCATCTCAGCCTATGCCACCCTCCAGTCCCTCGACCTCTTGGCGCTGACGGAAACATGGATTACCACAGAAAACACTGCTACTCCTACTGCTCTTTCCTCATCTGATCATGTGTTCTCGCATACCCTGAGAGCATCTGGTCAGCGCGGCGGTGATACAGGAATCCTCATCTCTCCCAAGTGGACATTCTCTCTTTTCCCCCTGACCCATCTGTCTATCTCCTCATTTGAATTCCATGCTGTTACAGTCACAAGCACATTCAAGCTTAACATCCTTGTCATTTATCACCCTCCAAGTTCCCTTGGAGAGTTCATCAATGAGCTTAACGCCTTGATAAGTTCCTTTCCTGAGGATGGCTCATCCCTCACAGTTCTGTGTGACTTTAACCTCCCTACGTCTGCCTTTGACTCATTTCTCTCTGCCACCTTCTTTCCACTCCTTTCCTCTTTTGACCTCACCCTCTCACCGTCCTCCCCTACTCACAATCTTTACTAGATGCTGTTCTTCTACTAATCTCACTACAACTCCCCTCCAAGTCTCTGACCACTACTTTGTATCCTTTTCTCTCTCGCTCTCCTCCAACGCTACTAGACTCCCCTGCGGACCTGGCATCTTTCCACTCCCTCCTCTCTACATTCTCTTCCTCCGTTTCTGCTGCTAAAGCCACTTTCTACCACTCTACATTTCAAGCCTCTGCCTCTAACCCTAGGAAGCTCTTTGCCACCTTCTCCTCCCTGCTGAATCATCCTTCCCCTCCCCCTCCCTCCTCCCTCTCTGTGGATGACTTCATCAACCATTTTGAAAAGAAGGTTGACGACATCCGATCCTCATTTATTAAGTCAAATGACACCGCTGGTCCTGCTCACACTGCCATACCCTATGCTTTGACTTCTTTCTCCCCTCTCTCTCCAGATGAAATTGTGCGACTTGTGACGGCCGGCCGCCCAACAACCTGCCTGCTTGACACTATCCCCTCCTCTCTTCTCCAGACCATTTCCGGAGACCTTCTCCCTTACCTCACCTCGCTCATCAACTCATCCTTGTCCGCTGGCTATGTCCCTTCCATCTTCAAGAGAGCGAGAGTTGCACCCCTCCTCAAAAATCCTACACTCGATCCCTCCGATGTCAACAACTACAGACCAGTATCCCTTCTTTCTTTTCTCTCCAAAACTCTTGAACGTGCCATCTATAGCCAACTCTCCTGCCATCTCTCTCAGAATTACCTTCTTGATCCAAACCAGTCAGGTTTCAAGACTGGTCATTCAACTGAGACTGCTCTTCTCTGTGTCACGGAGGCTCTCCGCACTGCTAAAGCTAACTCTCTCTCTGCTCTCATCCTTCTAGACCTCCTCTCCACCCTCTCCGAGTTGGGCATCTCCGGCACGGCTCACTCTTGGATTGCGTCCTACATGACAGATCGCTCCTACCAGGTGGCTTGGCGAGAATCTGTCTCCGCACCACATGCTCTCACCACTGGTGTCCCGCAGGGATCAGTTCTAGGCCCTCTCCTATTCTACCTATACACCAAGTCACTTGGCTCTGTCATATCCTCACATGGTCTCTCCTATCATTGTTACGCAGACGACACACAATTAATTTTCTCCTTTCCCCCTTCTGATAACCAGGTGGCGAATCGCATCTCTGCATGTCTGGCAGACATATCAGTGTGGATGTCGGATCACCACCTCAAGCTGAACCTCGGCAAGACGGAGCTGCTCTTCCTCTCGGGGAAGGACTGCCCATTCCATGATATCGCCATCACGGTTGACAACTCCGTTGTGTCCTCCTCCCAGAGTGCAAAGAACCTTGGTGTGACCCTGGACAACACCCTGTCGTTCTCCGCTAACATCAAAGCAGTGACCCGATCCTGTAGGTTCATGCTCTACAACATTCGCAGAGTACGACCCTACCTTACACAAGAAGCGGCACAGGTCCTAATCCAGGCACTTGTCATCTCCCGTCTGGATTACTGCAACTCGCTGTTGGCTGGGCTCCCTGCCTGTGCCATTAAACCCCTACAACTCATCCAGAACGGTGCAGCCCGTCTGGTGTTCAACCTTCCCAAGTTCTCTCACGTCACCCCGCTCCTCCGCACACTCCACTGGCTTCCAGTTGAAGCTCGCATCTGCTACAAGACCATGGTGCTTGCCTACGGAGCTGTGAGGGAACGGCACCTCCTTACCTTCAGGCTCTGATCAATCCCTACACCCAAACGAGGGCATTGCGTTCATCCACCTCTGGCCTGCTGGCCCCCTACCTCTGCGGTAGCACAGTTCCCGCTCAGCCCAGTCAAAACTGTTCGCTGCTCTGGCACCCCAATGGTGGAACAAGCTCCCCCACGACGCCAGGACAGCGGAGTCACTGACCACCTTCCAGAGACACTTGAAACCCTACCTCTTTAAGGAATACCTGGGATAGTATAAAAATAATCCTTCTACCCCCCCCCCAACCCCCCCCAAATGTAAAAAATAAATAATAATAATAATAATTGTAAAGTGGTTGTCCCACTGGCTATCATAAGGTGAATGCACCAATTTGTAAGTCGCTCTGGATAAGAGCGTCTGCTAAATGACGTAAATGTAAATGTAATACACAGACACACACACATTGTCAAAGCAACTCTTTGTAAACTTTGGTGTCCCTGATTTGTGCTTCTGTAGAACTACAGCTGATATTTAATATGACCAAGTAAGTAATGATGGTGGTCTTTGACTTTGACTTCACTTGAATTAAGACTTATTCTTAGTCATATTCTTGACAGCAGTCAACACTTACATTTTCTAAGTCCAGGTTTCATTGTGTACTCTCCACCATGTTCCACACTGTAGAGGTAAGCAGAAGAACAGACAGTCATTGAGGGATACACATTAACTCACTCACACACACACACACACACACACACACACACACAAACACACACACACACACACACACACGTTCAGCATATAACTTAGTCCAAGTGGTGGTCAGAATATTTGTCTTAACTAGCCTGATAACTCCAACATGTCTGATATGAACATTGACATAAACCCTCTACATACTTGAGTTTCTCCAGTCTGCAGTGTGGATCCTCCAGTCCAGCAGAGAGCAGTCTGACTCCTGAGTCTCCTGGGTGATTGTAGCTCAGGTCCAGCTCTCTCAGGTGTGAGGGGTTTGACTTCAGAGCTGAGACCAGAGAAGCACAGCCTTCCTCTGTGACTAGACAGCGTGACAGCCTGCAAAGAGTAAAATCATTTTAAAATCACACTGCTTTTCTTGGTGGTGAAAATATTGGCAGTATATTTTTTCAACATTTTCAGATACATCAGTCTCCTGAAACCTGCCATATATATTCATAAATTAATGTATCATTATTAGAAATTATCATAATATTGCTTGTAGATAGAAACATGTATAGTACAAATATTTTATCAGACTGACGAGAGCAGTTTAAAAAGCAGTATCAGTCAAAAGACAGACAGTGAGGTATCAGATTTAGATTGTATTGAGTATACAGTCCACACCATATCTAGTTTGACAGTGAAGCTAACATTTTAAATGTGGATCTGTACTCCAGCATTTTGGATTTGAGATTAAATGTTTCATATGAGGTGACAGTATATAATGTCACCTTTTATTTGAGGGTATTGTCATTCATATCTCTTTCACCGTTTAGAAATGAAAGCATTTTATGTATCTAGTCCCCCCATTTGAAGATGTCATAAGTATTCTGACCAATACACTTATAGTGTATTATAGTCAAAAGTTGAGCATTTATTTCTAATTGAGTAGATAACATGTTTCTAAACACTACTAAATGAATCCTGATGATTCCATGATTAAGAAAAATCATGAATGAATCATGAACAATTATGAATGATTAAGTTACAGAGGCTACAACAAAACATGCTAACCTCTCACCATTACCAATAACAGAGGGGGTATGATCCTTGTTCCTCTGTAACTTTCTCATTCATCATCATTCACGATTCATTCATGATTATTCATTATCATGGTAGCATCCACATGAATGTAGAAGTGTTCAGAAACATCTTCTATTCTTACTGACAATACAAATTAATTGACTCCAAAATGACAGGACATTATTCACCATTCAGTTTCTATTAGGAAAAACATCATCCAAAACACAACCAAAACAAACTGCAAATGCACTCAACTAGTTCGTAGAATCACAAGCTTGATGTAATCACTGCAGGGAAGGAATATGGGACCAAATACTAAACTTATGACTACTTTGATACACTATAAGTGATTTTGTCCAACTAATTAAAACTTTCTCAATTCTAAATGGTAAAACATATATGTATGAATACATTCAAATAAAAGGGGACATTCTGTACTGTTGCCTAATATGAAACAAAACCAAAATCTCAAATCCAAATCCAAAATGCTGGAGCATAGCACCAAATGTAAAACTGTAAGCTTCACTGTCTAAACACATATGGTGTGGACTATGTGTGCCTGGTAAACACATGTGGATCTGGTGAACAGTTATCACTTGTTCACCAAATACATGAATCCTGACCTCAGAGTCTCCAGTTTACAATGGGGATTCTCCAGTCCAGCAGACAGAAGCTTCACTCCTGAATCATTCAGGTCATTGTTACTCAGATCCAGCTCTCAGGTGTGAGGGGTTTGACTTCAGAGCTGAGACCAGAGAAGAACAGCCTTCCTCTGTGAGTAGACAGCCTGACAGCCTGCAAAGAGTCAAATAATGTTTAAATAACACTGCTATTCGCTGGCTGTGAAAGCAGAGTGCCAGTATATTTTTTCAACATTTTCAGATATGTCAGTGTCCTGAAACCTGCCAAAACTCTCACTGTCAACTGCGTTTATTTAGAGCAAACTTAACATGTGTAAATATTTGTATGAACATAACAAGATTCAACAACTGAGACATAAACTGAACAAGTGCCACAGACATGTGACTAACAGAAATTGAATAATGTGTCCCTGAACAAAGGGGGTGTCAAAATTAAAAGTAACAGTCAGTATCTGGTGTGGCCACCAGCTGCATTAAGTACTGCAGTGCTTCTTGCTGTGGGATGTTACCCCACTCTTCCACCAAGGCACCTGCAAGTTCCCGGACATTTCTGGGGGGAATGGCCCTAGCCCTCACCCTCCGATCCAACAGGTCCCAGACGTGCTCAATGGGATTGAGATCCGGGCTCTTCGCTGGCCATGGCAGAACTCTGACATTCCTGTCTTGCAGGAAATCACACACAGAACGAGCAGTATGGCTGGTGGCATTGTCATGCTGGAGAGTCATGTCAGGAAGAGCCTGCAGGAAGGGTACCACATGAGGGAGGAGGATGTCTTCCCTGTAACGCACAGCGTTGAGATGGCCTGCAATGACAACACGCTCAGTCGGATGATGCTGTGACACACCGCCCCAGACCATGACGGACCCTCCACCTTCAAATCGATCCCGCTCCAGAGTACAGGCCTCGGTGTAACACTCATTCCTTCGACGATAAACGCAAATCCGACCATCACCCCTGGTGAGACAAAACCGCGACTCATCAGTGAAGAGCACTTTTTGCCAGTCCTGTCTGGTCCAGCGACGGTGGGTTTGTGCCCATAGGCGATGTTGTTACCGATGATGTGTGGTGAGGACCTGCCTTACAACAGGCCTACAAGCCCTCAGTCCAGCCTCTCTCAGCCTATTGCGGAGTCTGAGCACTGATGAAGGAATTGTGCATTCATGGTGTAACTCAGGCAGTTGTTGTTGCCATCCTGTACCTGTCCCGCAGGTGTGATGTTCGGATGTACCGATCCTGTGCAGGTGTTGTTAGACGTGGTCTGCCACTGCGAGATGATCAGCTGTCCGTCCTGTCTCCCTGTAGCGCTGTCTTAGGCGTCTCACAGTACGGACATTGCAATTTATTGCCTTGGCCACATCTGCAGTCCTCATGCCTCCTTGCAGCATGCCTAAGGCACGTTCACGCAGATGAGCAGGGACCCTAGGCATCTTTCTTTTGGTGTTTTTCAGAATCAGTAGAAAGGCCTCTTTAGTGTCCTAAGTTTTCATAACTGTGACCTTAATTTCCTACTGTCTGTAAGCTGTTAGTGTCTTAACGACCGTCCCACAGGAGCATGTTCATTAATTGTTTATGGTTCATTGAACAAGCATGGGAAACAGTGTTTAAACACTTTACAATGACGATCTGTGAAGTTATTTAGATTTTTACGAATTATCTTTGAAAGACAGGGTCCTGAAAAAGGGACATTTCTTTTTTTGCTGAGTTTAAATGGATGTATAATTATTATAAATTACAAATTATCAAAGTATTACTTTTAGAGAGAAAAACAAAAAACAAATATTTGAGTAGACTGACGAGAGCAGTTTAAAAAGCAGTATCAGTCAAAAGACAGACAGTGAGGTATCAGATTTAGATTGTATTGAGTATACAGTCCACACCATATCTATTTTGACAGTGAAGCTAACATTTTGAATTTGGCTCTATACTCCAGCATTTTAGAATTGAGATCAAATGTTTCATTTAAGGTGAAAGTATATAATGTTGTCACATCCTGATCTGTTTCACCTGTCTTTGTGATTGTCTCCACCCCCCTCCAGGTGTCGCCCATCTTCCCCATTATCCCCAATGTATTTATACCTGTGTTCTCTGTTTGTCTGTTGGCAGTTCGTCTTGTCTCGTCAAGTTTACCAGCGGTTTTCCCCATACTCCCGTTTCGCTTTAGTCCCTGTTTTCTAGTTTTCCCAGTTTTGACCATTCTGCCTGCCGTTCTGTACCTTGTTACACCACCCTGGATTATTGACCTCTGCCTGCCCTTGACCTGTCGTTTGCCTGCCCCCTGTTTTGTAAATCAACTTTTGTTATTTTGAACTGTCTGCAGCTAGGTCTTATCTTGAGCAGTGATAATGTCATCTTTTTATTTGAAGTATTTTCATACATACTGTTTCACCATTTCGAAATGAAAGCATTTTATGTATCTTGTCCCCACGTTCGAAGAAGTCATAAGTATTCTGACCAAGTGGTCAAAAGTTTAGTATTTGGTCCCAAACTCATTGGTTGCATTTGCGGTTTGTTTTGGTTGTGTTTTGGGTTATGTTTTGACCAATAGTAACTGAATGGTGGATGATGACTGGATTAATCTTCTGTCTAAGTGAGTAGATAACATGTTTCTAAACACTACTAAATTAATCCTGATGATGCCTTGATTAAGAAAAATCATGAAAAGTTATGAGTGAGAAAGTTACAGAGACTACAACTAAAAATGCTAACCTCTCACCATTACCAATAACAGAGGGGGTGTCATCCTTGTTCCTCTGTAACTTTCTCATTCATCATCATTCACCATTTATTAATGATTATTCATAATCATAGTATCATCCACATGAATGTAGAAGTGTTCAGAAACATCTTCTATTCTTACTGACAATACAAGTGAAGTGACTCCAAAATGACAGGACATTATTCACCATTTAGTTTCTATTGGGAAAAACATCATCCAAAACACAACCAAACTGCTAATGTATTCAACAACTTAGTAGAATCACAAGTTTGATGTAATCACTGCAGGCAAGGAATATGGGAAAAAATACTAAACTTTTGACTGCTTTAATACAATAAGTGGATTAGTCCAAATCATTAGGAATTCTTCAAATGGGAGGACTACATTCATTGGTTTCATTTGTAACAGATATGTATGAATACCCTCAAATAAAAGGTGACATTCTGTACTGTTTTACCTAATATGAAACATTCTATCTCAAATCCAAAATGCTGGAGCATAGCACCAAATTTAAAACTGTAAGCTTCACTGTCCAAACACATATGGTGTGGACTATGTGTGCCTGGTAAACAAATGTGGATCTGGTGAACAGTTAATACTTGTTGACCAACTACAGGAATACTGACCTCAGAGTCTCCAGTTTACAGTGGGGATTCCCCAGTCCAGCAGAGAGCAGATTCACTCCTGAATCCTTCAGGTCATTGTAGCTCAGGTCCAGCTCTCTCAGGTGTGAGGGGTTTGACTTCAGAGCTGAGACCAGAGAAGCACAGCCTTCCTCTGTGACAAGACAGCCTGACAGCCTGCAAAGAGTCAAATCATTTTAAATTCAAAGTGCTATTCTTTGGTGGTGAATATAGTGGCAGTATATTTTTTCAACATGTTCAGATTCAGATCAGTGTCCTGAAACCTGCCATATCCATATCTATTCATATCAACATCTCAGATTTGAGGGGTTTGACGTTAGAGCTGATACTCCACATGACTTCACAAACACATTATACTACAGATACTATACTACTGAACATCAATGCATTGATTCAATATCTTTGTCAATATAATATGACGTGTTATACATATTATAATACATATACAGTTAAGTCAATTAAGCTACAGTGAGGGAAACATGTATTTGATCCCCTGGTGATTTTGTACGTTTGCCCACTGACAAAGACATTATATCTGGTCTATCATTTTAATGATGAGTTTTTATTTGAACATTAAACAAATAATAACAAAAAATTCCAAAAAAACTCATGTCAAAATGTTATAAATTGTTTTGCATTTTAATGAGGGAAATATGTGCCTCTGCAAAACATGACTTGGTACTTGGTATACAAAACCCTTGTTGGCAATCACAGAGGTCGAGGCGTTTCATAGTTTCACCAGGTTTGCACACATCTCAGGAGGAATTTTGTTTCACTTTCCTCTTTGCAGATCTTCTCCAAGTCATTAAGGTTTCCAGGCTGACGTTTGGCAACTCAAGAGCCTTCCCCAGCTCCCCTCCACAGATTTTCTGGGATGGAGTCTGATTCATTCCTCCGATCTAATATTTGCTTCTTGAGCCACACCTTTGTTGCACCTTGGCCGTGTGTTTGGGTCCATTTGTCATGCTAATCCCGACCCATTTTCCAATGCCCTGGCTGAGGAAGTTTTCTCACCTTAAGATTTGATTACATGGCCCCGTCCATCGTCCCTTTGATCGCCGGTGAGATTGTTCTGTCCCCTTAGCAGAAAAACAACAAATAATGTTTCCACCTCCATGTTTGACGGTGGGGATGTATTCTTAGGGTCGCAAACGCTTCATTCCTCTCTCAAACGGCCGAGTTGAGTTGATGCCAAAGAAGGCTCCATTTTGGTCTCATCTACTGCTCGTTCGCCCAGTTCTCCTCTGAATCATTCAGATGTTCATTGGCAAACTTCAGACTGAAGGCATGTACAGTAGGAAGAACAAGTATTTCTCGATTTTTGTTATTCTGTCTCTCACTGTTCAAATAAACCTACCATTAAAATTATAGACTGATCATTTCTTTGTCAGTGGGCAAACGTACAAAATCAGCAGAGTTTCAAATACTTTTTCACTCACTGTATTTCTCTAAACTGAATATTTCTTCCTGATGATTAGTAATTAAATGTATATTTTATGTACTGCGAGCAGCTCTGGAGGCTTTGACCACTGGCAGCAGCCTCAGAAGACCTTCCTCTGATCTGGAGTATTTCTTCAGGTCAAACACATCCCAGCTCCTTCTCTGAAGTCAGCCAACACAAAGACCAGAGCTGACTGCGCTGCAGGTGACAGTTTGGGCTTCTGAGAGACTTCCTGGAGCTCGGTAGCATTGGATCTCCTCCACTAGAGAATGGTCATTCAGTTCATTCAGACAGTGGAACAGATTCAGTACACACCTCTCTGGAGAGGGATTCTCCCTGATCTTCTCCTTGATGTACTTGACTGTTTCTTCATGGCTCTGTTGAAGCTGCTTCTTGTCTTTGTCAGTAGACCTAAGTGCTTCTTGATTGGACTCCAGTGAGAGGCCCAGAAGGGAAGCTGGAGAAAAGGTCCAGGTTTCCCGTCTCACTTTGTAAGGCTTTATCCACAGCACTCTTGTAGACAGTAACCTTCAGGCTTGTCTCTGAACAGCACAAAAACATTCCCTGGACGTTGATTGCGGTTGGACATTAGATTCTCATTGTTGTTGATGAATGAGAGAACACCTGAGCCAGAAACTCCTGAATGCTCAGAGGCACGAAGCAGTACACCTTGTCCTGGTACACGGCCCATTCCTCTTTACTGAAGATCTGTGTGCACAATCCTGGAGTACACTGGATGCTTCATTGACATCAATGCCAGCCTCTTCTTAGGTCTTCTTCATAGAAAATCAGATTGCCATTCTACAAGCTGTTGAAAGGCCAGTTTTCCCAGTGACAGAATGCTCTCTTTATTCCAGTGTGGACCTGTCTCTTCTTTCCCAAGTTACCTTTTCATTCTTCTGTTTGGTATGGAACACCACAAGGTGTGAATACATCTCAGTCAGAGTCTTGGGCATCTTCTCTCTTATGTTTCAGCATGTGTTCAAGGACTGTTGCAGAAATCCAACAGAAGACTGGAATGTGCCAACATGATGGGAGGCTCCTTGATGTCTTTATGTGTGTGAGATGATTCTGCCATGTGCAGGTCCCTCATCATTGAATCTCTTCCCGAAGTCACTCACTCCTTCTGTGGATCATTGAACCCTCGTACCTCTGTCACCTGGTCAACACACACTGAAGGGATCTTATTGGCTGCTGCAGGTTGGGTAGTTATCCAGAGGAGAGCAGAGGGAAGCAGATTTCCCTTGATGAGAATTTGTCAGCAGAACATCCACTGAGGTTGACTCTGTGACGTCACAAAGATCTTGTTCCTTCTGGGAAGTCTAGGGGCAGTCGGACTCATCCAGACCATCAAAGATGAACAGAACATTGTACTTGTCGTGAGGTTGGAGATTCTTGATTCTTTGGTTTCCATTGAGAATATGATTGGAGAAGTTCAATCAAAGTGTGTTTATTCCCCTTTCATCAAATTCAGCTCCCTGAAAAGGGAATGAAAATACAAATTGGACATTCTGATTTGCTTTTCCCTTCAGCCCAGTCCAGAATGAACTTCTGCACAGAGACTGTTTTTCCAATGCCAGCGAACTCCCTTTGTCAGCACAGTTCTGATAAGTTTGTCTTGTCCAGTTAAAGGGTTTGAAGATGTCGTTACATTTGATTGCCGTCTCTGGTCTTGCTTTGTTTCTGGTTGTTGTCCTCAATCTGTCTCAGCTCATGTTCATTATTGACCTCTCCTGTTCCACCCTCTGTGATGTAGAGCTCCTGGGTGTAGATCTTATCTGAGAAGTGTTGGGTTTCTGTTTGCATAGATCCCCTCAATACACATTGGAACTTCTTCTTTAGATTAGATTTGAGTTCACGTTGGCAAATCGAAGCTTTCGGCATCTGAATCTAGAAATAACACAGAGGATATTAATATTAGATCTATTTTAATGCCTACAATATGGTAGGACTGTGTTATGAACTGACTCTATAAATGTGTAAATGTTTTTCATAATGTATTCCTCACTGGGTGACTGATTATATTATTATTAGTAAGTATTATTATTCGGTATTATGGTATCATTAATGTTGTCCTATCTCTACTCCTCTGTCTCTCTCTCGGTCACTAGGTGTTGTGTTAAGGCATGCTACAAGATCATTGAGTTACACAGCTACTTTAGCTTACTTTAGCTTACAGCTTTTAAATGTTCTAAAACAGCATTCAACATGAGGCAGACAGCTCTTACTTTTCTCCAGTGTGTCAGCAAGCTCCTTCTGGTTCATTTTTCCTCAGGACGTGCAGTGTGATCTTCAGAGCCCCCTCTCTGGCACTGCTCCTCCTGCTTTTCATCTTCGCATCCACCACTTCCTTATCCTGCTTCTGACTCTCAAAGCCTTCTGGGAGTTCTGGACTAAGAATCCTCTTGAACATCTTCGACTGCGGTTCTTCTACAAAATGTTATAATATTCTCTTCAAGCAACTGAAATAAATCAAGTCAATGTTAAGCAAGAGACTAAATGCTTTCTCATTAACACATGAATGAATGATTGACAGATCAACTTTACTTGAGGTAAACAAAAACAAATGTACATAACAGGACCACATACACTGAATATGGAGGCCAGGGTCTGTTTGATGACTCTGGGAAGACTGACCACTGAGAATCTCTGACTCTGATCTCTCCCTGTTGATTTCTGGGGACAAAACATCAGATTAGATCTCCTCATCCAGGGAGTGTACACACACACACACACACACACACACACACACACACACACACACACCTCACACACTCACACACTCACACACACAAACACACAGGGAGGGGAATGTAGTGTTGGTTTGATATTGTTTTACGACTATGAAAATGGAAAAAAAGGATTAGCCTATGGATTATGAAAACAACAAAAATAAATGGTAAATGGGAGAGGAGAAATGACTAGAGACAGTGTTGTTTAACTCACTGACCATGACCCATGAGTTCTTCTTACCTTTGTTCAGTAGAAAGTCTCCCTCTCTGGAAGAATATAGGTTGACGATAGACCGGTCACTCTTCATGGACACACAGCTGGGTACAGGAGCTGGTCTCTCCTGTGGCTTCAACACAACAGAGACAAACATTACATCTCTCATCTACTCCGAGTTCAGATGGGGAAACATGAATTTCATTCCAAATATATATCCATTTTCAGAAATGTTCGTAATTAGCTTTTATTGTTTGAAGAAATTATGAAAGAGATTGGTGTGTTTTTTTCAGTAGCTAATCATGGTACTGGGATTGTTCAACGACAGACATGTATTTGTTTAAAATCTATCACTTGATGGTTTCATTTCAGAGAGACAAATAATCATGTTTTTTTGCAAAATGCTATATATCTACCCTCACTCTCAGAGAAATAAGTAGTACTGCTATGTGTTACACAGTAATAATATATATCTGCCTCACTCTCAGAGAAATAAGTAGTACTGCTAGGTTTTACACAGTAATATATATATCTGCCTCACTCTCAGAGAAATAAGTAGTACTGATAGGTTTTACACGTAATAATATATATCTGCCTCACTATCAGAGAAATAAGTAGTACTGCTAGGTTTTACACAGTAATAATATATATCTGCCTCAGTAGTACGCTAGGTTTCACACAGTCAAATGTGGCCAACCGGCTCGATTCGAACTTATTTAGCAAAATTTGAAATTGTGTTTTTTTACATTGGATAAAAGTAGAGACTCAGCTAGAAAAGGTATATCATACACTACAGTTGAGGAACAATGGGAAAGTAATTCTGCTTCGAAAGATGATAAACTTGTGACCTCAATTTTGAGAAAATGGCCTTTGAAAGTTTTGGTACAATTACTGGAGAGCTCTTCTTTATCTACAGTGAGTGTTACTTTTTGGCAGATAATGTCACCCATCTAAATAAATAGTTTTTTAAATATATATAGTTAACTAAATGTATGTTTTTTTTTTGGTTTATGTCAGTTTCATTGTTTGTTATGCTATAAATGGTTATGTTATGGTTGTAAGTGGTAAAATTAACTAGAAAATGTCATATTTTAAAATTCTGAGTAATTACTACTTTAGTAAGGATATACTTTATTCAGTACTACTGCAGTTGCTAAATAATTCCAATAGATGGTAGCATAAGACCATGAATGACATTTCAGAAGGTTAGTTTAGTTTTCTCCCTGAATACACCACCACTCCCCCTCACAGGAAAACTCCTGCACACGCTTTTTACTGTCCCTTTCCACACTGCTAACGCAAGAGGAACGACTGAAAAAGCATTTAACAGATTACTGTGAAATAATATAATGATGATTCCATGTTTATTATTACCTGTTTTATGCTCATGTTTTGAAATTATACTTCATTACTATAACGATTATCAATAAGCCTGAACATTAATTTAGTCACCTCTGGTCGAGAAAAATGTATTTTCCTAGTACATTCATTGTCAGATTCATCAACCAGCAGCGAGCACTCTGCCTTCTAGCACAAGCGAGGGGCATGTTGAGGTACATTTGCTAACTGGGAGGGTTGCATGATGTAATTTATTGGTAGGCTGGAAGACGCACTCTTGTCTTTTCTATTCCGAGGTTGTTTAATCGATATTTTAGATATTTAAAAATGCATGTATACTAGGGTTGAGGTTGGAGCATCTGATTAGTGATTATTTACCCGGGTTCAACACCTGCTATAGTCACTATTTAATTGCTCTTCCAAAAGCATCACAGGCCTAATACGAGATATATCGCTAACTAAAGTAATGAGTGACCATTTTAGAAAATCATGGGACATATAGTATTTGGTTGCATGCTATTTTATGTCAATCATATTGCTGCTTGTAGCTTATAACTGATGCTTCGTGGTCTTATGCTGCAATCTATTGGAAATATTTAGCAATTAAAAGTTATTAAGTCACGTACAGACGTTGGTGAGGCAGCTGAGAAATAAAGTGTATTAGATCAGTCACAAACCTGCCCCACGCCAATTGCTGGACTTTCACACAGAGGTTACTAGGTCACCCTAATTCAAACCACATTTGAAAAATAAAACAAATGTGTCTTGGAATTATGCATATAATAAAATAACAACAAAATAATCAAAACGCTATTTAATACTATAATTGTATTTACTAAGATAATATTATTACTAAAATAGTTTCTAAAAGTGTTCTAGGCTACCCTACCCTAGAATTAGGGGTTACGGCTAAAATAGGTTATAAGTAGGGTAAGAGTTTCTGTATAGCACTTTGTGACATCTGCTGGTGTAAAAAGAGCTTTATAAATACATTTGATTGATTGTTAGGTTTAGGGTTTTATGGCAAAAAACTGTATGGGTTTATGGCACTCTTGCTCCTCCTTGTGGCCGTATGTGGATACTACATAACTCATTCATTACATTTACGTCATTTAGCAGACGCTCTTATCCAGAGCGATTTACAGTTAGTGAGTGCATACATAATTTATTTATTTTTTCATACTGGCCCCCCGTGGGAAGCGAACCCACGGGGTCTCCCGGTCGCGGCCGGCTACGACAACAAGGATCTCTAGTGGCACCTTAGACCACTGCACCACTCGGGAGACCTGACACTTCATGACACTTGCTAGGCTCATAATCTGAGGTAGCAACTGCGTCAGATCTACAAATCCATTCGCTAGACCATCCGATTAGACAACAATCACCCCATTATACCCATTTGGTTTGCAACTCAGTGAACCTGGGCAGCATTCGTAACCTTGTTAATATAAGTTACCTGAGGTAAAACCTACAGGGTTAACGCTCACCAAGTAGCCGTAACCTTGGTAATAATAAGGTTACCTGAGGTAAACCTACAGGGTTAACGCTCACCAAGTAGCTGTAACCTTGGTAATAATAAGTTACCTGAGGTAAACCTACAGGGTTAACGCTCACCAAGTAGCCGTGACCTTGTTAATAATAAGTTACCTGAGGTAAACCTACAGGGTTAACGCAGGCAGGCCTCATTGATAACAATAGTGAAGCTGGCATTGTGACGCAGAACAATGGGCTGGGAATAGAATGTTCTGAAGGCGAGTCGGTGTCACGGAGCTCAATAGAACTAATAGGAGCTGGTAGGGTGAAAAATGCCCAAACATAAGGCCTGTTTTTTTCGCAATCACTTCATAACCAGGGACAGAAGGTAATATTATGAAACTGGGCTCCATGGCGGATGCAATTAACTAATTTTATCAGAAATAAAGGTTGTAAAAATGTCACTTGAGGCGCCCCGAAAATAATATTCAAAAGTTCAGTCCTTGGACACAGAGGGATTAAACACTAAAGTTACCGTCTATCTAGTGAAGAGAGAGAACCGGACAGAGGGAGCGTAGGAAGCCAGCATCCGTCAACTAGAGAGAGGGAGAAGCCCTCCACGGTATTTCACAGGTGGAAGAAACAACCCGGGAGCTCCATCGGTCCACAAGAAATGCAGGCAGCCGGTGATGATGTAGTGGTAGCTAGGATAACTAGGATGCTGCTGGTAGAGTAGCTAGCTTAGCTAGCTGTACCGACTAGCTTGGCTAGCTAGCAGGTCATTCGTCTGTCCCTCGAGGATGATGACGAATCCGGTGAACCACAAGATGAAACAAGGATAGCGAGTGAAAAGGATCTGGCTACACTCATACTGTCACTGACCAAAAGCAAATTGAACAATAAACTTCGGCGTCTCAACACTGTAACAAACCGTCGTTATTCCCCAACATCACCTCAGTCCACTCTGCGCGCAACTGGACAATATGCTTGGCGCCAAACCGTAAGTGGACGAGCGGACAGTTCCAGAACGCGGACATGAGCAGAGCAACACAATAAACTAAACCAAGTCTTTACAGTCGGGTACATTAGTAATATTTATTTTTATTATTATTATGTGTAACCCTCTCACCAGGCTCGAATTTGACTCTCACGATATTACCTTATTTAGAATATCTGAACAGCATGGGATATTAGGTGAGAAGGACATCTCCAATAAGAATCCCTATTGTAAACTTGCTAGGGTGAATGACAAATAGGGTATTAACTTCAGATAGAATGATTATAGACTTGGTTATTGTTATAAGGATATGCTTTCCCGTGCATTAAATGAAACTGAAACATTAAATGACTCCACCAATACAACAGACATAAGGTTCAAGATCTATATTAATCAAATGTTCAATGTATCACATCAAAAGAAATAAAAATTATAAACCCCAATGATTTTTCCACAACCCATGTCCAAATTATTTGCAAGCTTGCTTAAACCCTGGGCGCGCGTTGGAGCTCATAAAAAATGACGACATACATAAAGTCCCGAAGTCCACCACACATTTGTAGTTACTCACTACTTGTAGATAATGCCTCAGCAAAATATAGTATTTCCGTGCAGGTGTCCTCACAAGATCCACAGCGAACACAGCTATCAATGCAGCCAGTACTCGGTAGCAGCAACAGACATCCGTTGGAAACCCGAACTCGTTGATCGTCACAAGCAACTCTCTCCAAGTCTTGCAGGATGCTAGGCTAACCTCTAGGATGTCGAATGTCTCCACAATGCGACGGCAGCTTCAGTCTCCACTTGGTCTTTCTTAACTAAATAATAAACACTCTCTTATAGAAATAAAATCAGGATTTCCCTTAAAAAAACTCTGTAGGTATGGTTTTGTTCTCTCTTTATCGTTTCCTTTGGTCGTTTTTCCTTCCACCAACCCCACTAACGTCTCTCCTCTCCCTTCTTTCAACCTTTCCCTGTCTTTTCTTTCCCAGCAACCAGTCCACTCTCCCATTGGCCACAACTTAACAAGTTACCTCATTGGTCAAAACTTTAACGAGATACGTGGGAAATTTAAACTTAAAAGTAAACCAACCTATTCACTTGTACATTTTTTTTAAACATTGCTTCAAAAGAAATGCATTAATGACATTACAAATCAGGAGCTATTCAATCACCTTTTAAATCTAATACCAATGAATTATAACAAATAAACTCTATACTTGGTTTTAGCAAGGTATTACATATATAAAACAAAAATTTGTTGTTTTTTAAAACAATATTTTGAGATCTGGGCCCATATCCACAAAGCGTCTCACAGTAGAAAATTGGTCCTCTCTCTCCCCCAGACAGACTCATTTTAGACCACTAACCCCTAAACAGAGATACAGCATGTTGGCAGGGACCCCTCCTCTCTCTCCCCAGAGAGACTCATTTTAGAGGCAGGGCCCCCCTCCTCTCTCTCCCCAGAGACTCATTTTAGAGGCAGGGGCCCCCCTCCTCTCTCTTCCCAGAGAACTCATTTTAGAGGCAGGGACCCCCCTCCTCTCTCTCCCCAGAGAGACTCATTTTAGAGGCAGGGACCCCCTCCTCTCTCTCCCCAGAGAGACTCATTTTAGAGGCAGGGACCCCCTCCTCTCTCTCCACAGAGAGACTCATTTTAGAGGCAGGGCCCCCTCCTCTCTCTCTCCAGAGAGACTCATTTTAGACCACTGACCACTAAACAGAGATGCAGCATGTTGGTTGTGGTTAACACAATGACAACTAATTCTTGAATGTACATCTGCCGCTCTCTCAGATAAATAAGTAGTACTGCTAGGTTTTACACAGTCAAATGTAACATTTTTTATAAATAATAATATGCCATTTAAAATTATGCTTAAAATGAAAACAGAGATGACTGCATTAAAATATAAACAGTAGGCTATAGTCCTATTTCAATCATATTGAAATATATTCAATGTTAAATATATTTAGTGTTATTTTGCTACTTGTAGACTACTGTCTGTAATTTCTCTCAATATATTTCACGATGTGTAGCCTAACATGTGCCCAATGATGTGCCAAATCTGTGATTTAGAATAAGCCGCCTCAATATTTGCAGCCGTAGGTGGTAATATCTCTCTAGGAGCTGATCTGTCATCAGTATTGGGAACTAATTATAATGTTAAGGAAAGATTTGAATGGAGAAAACTGATCCAAGAGCAGCGCCATTGAGTTCTATTTTGCTACTCTATTGTGACACGGCAATCAGGATATAGATTACATCTCCTCATCCAGGAGTCACACACACACACACACACACACACACACACACACACACACACCAGACACACACACACACACACACACACACACACACACACACACACACACACACACACACACACACACACACACACACACACACACACACACACACACACACACACACACAGACACACACACACACACACACACACACACACACACACACACACACACACACACACACACACACACACACACACACACACACACACACACACACACACACACACACACACACACACACAACACACACACACACACACACACACACACACACACACACACACAGACACACACACACACACACACACACACACACACACACACACACGACACACACACACACACACACACACACACACACACACACACACACACACACACACACACACACACACACAGACACACACACACACACACACACACACACACACACACACACACACACACTCACACACACACACACACACACACACACACACACACACACACTGAACACACACACACACACACTCACTGACAGACACACACACACACACACACACACACACACAGACACACACACACACACACACACACACACACACACACACACACTGAACACACACACACACACACTCACTGACACACACACACACACACACACACACACACACACTCACTGACAGACACACACACACACACACACACACACACGGGAGGGAATGTTGTGTTTGTTTAATATTGTTTCAGGACTATGAAAATGGAAAAAGGTTTAGCATATGGATTATGAAAACAACAAAAAGAAATGGGAAAATGGGAGAGGAGAAATGACTAGAGACAGTGTTGTTTAACTCGCTGACCATGACCCATGAGTTCTTCTTACCTTTGTTCACTAGAAAAGTCTCCCTCTCTAAACCGTATAGGATGATCCATAGACCAGTCACTCTTCATGGACACACAGCTGGGTACAGGGAGGCTGGTCTCTCCTGCTTGATTGGGCTTCAACACAACAGAGACAAACATTACGTCTCTCATCTACTCTGAGCTCAGATGGCGAAACATAAGAAGAGTTTCTATAAATTAAGCTCAGACTACACTCTTAGAAAAGAAGGCGCTACCTAGAACCATAATGGTTTTTCAATTGTCTTCGTAGGGAGAACCCTCTGAAAATAAACATTTTTGTTACAAGTGGAACCCTTTCACCACTAAAAGGTTCTAAGTAGAACCTTTTTCACCACCCAAGGGTTCTACCTGAAACAAAAAAGGGTTTTCCTATGGGGACAAAACGAAGAACCCCTTTGCGTGTAGTATCAAAATAACTATAAATGGGAATTATCTTCTTGGAGATAAGTGTCAGTATCTGGGCATTAAACTCGCTGTTTTTGTGTTTTAATCACTGTTTATATCCATTTCTACTCAGAACAGACTAATAATACCCACCCAGTCCTGTAGATGAATACTTCTCTGAGTGGTTTTACAGTGTCCCAGTCCTGTAGATGAATACCTCTCTGAGTGGTTTTACAGTGTCTCAGTCCTGTAGATGAATACCTCTCTGAGTGGTTCTACAGTGTCTCCGTCCTGTAGATGAATACCTCTCTGAGTGGTTTTACAGTGTCTCCGTCCTGTAGATGAATACCTCTCTGAGTGGTTTTACAGTGTCCCAGTCCTGTAGATGAATACCTCTCTGAGTGGTTTTACAGTGTCTCCGTCCTGTAGATGAATACCTCTCTGAGTGGTTTTACAGTGTCTCCGTCCTGTAGATGAATACCTCTCTGAGTGGTTTTACAGTGTCCCAGTCCTGTAGATGAATACCTCTCTGAGTGGTTCTACAGTGTCCCAGTCCTGTAGATGAATACCTCTCTGAGTGGTTCTACAGTGTCCCAGTCCTGTAGATGAATACCTCTCTGAGTGGTTTTACAGTGTCTCAGTCCTGTAGATGAATACCTCTCTGAGTGGTTTTACAGTGTCCCAGTCCTGTAGATGAATACCTCTCTGAGTGGTTCTACAGTGTCCCAGTCCTGTAGATGAATACCTCTCTGAGTGGTTCTACAGTGTCCCAGTCCTGTAGATGAATACCTCTCTGAGTGGTTTTACAGTGTCTCAGTCCTGTAGATGAATACCTCTCTGAGTGGTTTTACAGTGTCTCAGTCCTGTAGATGAATACCTCTCTGAGTGGTTTTACAGTGTCTCAGTCCTGTAGATGAATACCTCTCTGAGTGGTTTTCACAGTGTCCCAGTCCTGTAGATGAATACCTCTCTGAGTGGTTCTACAGTGTCTCAGTCCTGTAGATGAATACCTCTCTGAGTGGTTCTACAGTGTCCCAGTCCTGTAGATGAATACCTCTCTGAGTGGTTTTACAGTGTCTCAGTCCTGTAGATGAATACCTCTCTGAGTGGTTCTACAGTGTCCCAGTCCTGTAGATGAATACCTCTCTGAGTGGTTCTACAGTGTCTCAGTCCTGTAGATGAATACCTCTCTGAGTGGTTCTACAGTGTCCCAGTCCTGTAGATGAATACCTCTCTGAGTGGTTTTACAGTGTCTCAGTCCTGTAGATGAATACCTCTCTGAGTGGTTCTCCAGTGTCCCAGTCCTGTAGATGAATACCTCTCTGAGTGGTTCTCCAGTGTCCCAGTCCTGTAGATGAATACCTCTCTGAGTGGTTTTACAGTGTCCCAGTCCTGTAGATGAATACATCTCTGAGTGGTTCTACAATGTTTCTCCACTGTGTTTAATCTACATGATAAATCAACTCTTACTGGTCAGAATTGAAGGAACGATGGATGGCGCTAAACACAGGGAAATTCTTGAGGGAAACCTGTTTCAGTCTTCCAGAGATTTGAGACTGGGACGGAGGTTCACCTTCCAGCAGGTCAATGACCCTAAGCATACTGCTAAAGCAACACTTGAGTGGTTTAAGGGGAAACATTTAAATATCTTGGAATGGCCTAGTCAAAGCCCAGACCTCAATCCAATTAAGAATATGTGGTATGACTTAAAGATTGCTGTACACCAGCAGAACCCATCCAACTTGAAGGAGCTGGAGCAGTTTTGCCTTGAAGAATGGGCAAAAATCCCAGTGGCTAGATGTGCCAAGCTTATAGAGACATACTCCAAGACACTTGCAGCTGTAATTGCTGCAAAAGGTGGCTCTACAAAGTATTGACTTTGGGGGGGGGGGGGAATAGTTATGCACGCTCAAGTTTTCAGTTTTTTTGTCTTATTTCTTGTTTGTTTCACAATAAAAAATATTTTTCATCTTCAAAGCATGTTGTGTAAATCAATTGATACAAACCCCCAAAAAAATCAATTTTAATTCCAGGTTGTAAGGCAACAAAATAGGAAAAATGCCAAGGGGAGTGAATACTTTCGCAAACCACTATATATATATATATATATATATATATATATATATATACATTTATAATTACAATTAATATGTTTTGTTTAACTGATTGAACAAACATTTTTTTTTTACTTTTATTTGTGGTGTGGTTTTCATATCAGCCCTTTTGGGCTTCCAGCCTCACCTGAACACCATTTTTACCTGTTTATTTATCTGCAGTGTTTTGTCTTTCACTTCTTTTCTTTGGTGTGAATAAATAAAACCTAAAACCTAATTGAGAAATGGTTTCACTTGCAATGACTTGTTATGTTTAAACCGTGATTTAAACTGAGACTCAGTGATATGACATGTAAGGCTGTGTGTCTTCCTGTATTCATATATGTACCTGATTTCCATTCAGACTGCTTTGTCCAGCCAAGTGGCACTTTGTGAGATACATTGAATGTAATGGAGTTGAAGTTGTGTTCCCAGCAGTCCACAAGATGGCGCCAGAGCAGCATAACTGGACTGGTGAGACATGAGTAACATACCAGGGAAATACACTATATATACAAAAGTATGTGGACAACCCTTCAAATTAGTGGATTCTGCTATTTCAGCCAAACCCCGTTGCTGACAGGTGTATGAAATCGAGCACACAGCCATGCAATCTCCATAGACAAACATTGGCAGTAGAATAGCCTTACTGAAGCGCTCATTGACTTTCAACATGGCACCGTCATAGAATGCCACCTTTCCAACAAGTCACATTTCTGCCCTGCTAGAGCTGCCCCTGTCAACTGTAAGTGCTTTTATTGTGAAGTGGAAACGTCTAGGAGCAACAACGGCTCAGCAGTGAAGTTGCAGGCCACACAAGCTCACAGAACGGGACCGCTTAGTGTCTATGGAGATTGCATGGCTGTGTGCTCGATTTTATACACCTGTCAGCAACCGGTGTGGCTGAAATATCCAAATCCACTAATTTGAAAGGGTGTCCACATACTGCTGTATATATAGTGTATAGTTACACAGTGCTTTCGGAAAGTATTCAGACCCCTTGACTTTTTCCACATTTTGTTACGTTAAAGCCTTATTCTAAAATTGATTAAACTGTTTTTTTCCTCATCAATCTACACAACATCCCATAATGACAAAGTTATGGGTTTTAGAACTCCTGTGTTGTCTTGGTTGTGTGCTTAGGCTCATTGTCCTGTTGGAAGGTGAACCTTCACCCCCAGTCTGAGGTCCAGAGCGCTCTGGAGCAGGTTTTCATCAAGGATCTCTCTGTACTTTGCTCTGTTCATCTTTCCCTCGATCCTGACTAGTCTCCCAGTCCCTGCCACTAAAAAACATCCCCACAGCATGATGCTGCCACCACCATGTTTCACCGTAGGGATGGTGCCAGGTTTCCTCCAGACATGACGCTTGGCATTCAGGCCAAAGAGTTCAAGCTTGGTTTCATCAGACCATAGAATCTTGTTTCTCATGGTCTGAGAGTCTTTAGGTGCCTTTTGACAATCTCCAAGCGGGCTGTCATGTGCCTTTTACTGACGAGGGGGCTTCCGTCTGGCCACTCTACCATAAAGACCTGATTGGTGGAGTGCTGCAGAGATGGTTATCCTTCTGGAAGGTTCTCCCATATCCACAGAGGCACTCTGGAGCTCTGTCAGAGTGACCATCGGGTTCTTGGTCACCTCCTGACCAAGGCCCTTCTCTCCCGATTGCTCAGTTTGGCCGGGCGGCCAGCTCTAGGAAGAATCTTGGTGGTTCCAAACTTCATCCATTTAAGAATGATGGAGGCCACTGTGTTCTTGGGGACCTTCAATGCTGCAGACATTTTTTGGTACCCTTCCCTCGGCACAATCCTGTCTCGGAGCTCTACGGACAATTCCTTCCAACCTCATGGCTTGGTTTTTGCTCTGACATGCACTGTCAACTGTGGGACCTTATATAGACAGGTGTGTGCCTTTCCAAATCATGTCCAATCAATTGAATTTACCACAGGTGGAATCCAATCAAGTTGTAGAAACATCTCAGGGATGATCAACGGAAACAGGATGCACATGAGCTCAATTTCGAATCTCATAGCAAAAGGTCTGAAAACTTCTGTAAATAAGGTATTTCTATATATTTGCAAACATGTCTAAAAACCTGTTTTCACTTTGTCATTATGGGGTATTGTGTGTAAATTGATGGGGAAAAATAACTAATTTAATCTATTTTAGAATAAGGCTGTAACTTAACAAAATGTGGAAAAAGTCAAGGGGTCTGAATACTTTTTGAATGCACTGTAGATATGGTGTGGACTGTATACTCAATACAATCTAAATCTGATACCTCACTGTCTGTCTTGGACTGATACTGCTTTTTAAACTGCTCTGGTCAGTCTACTCAAATATTTGGACTATACATTTTTCTCTCTACAAGCAATACTTTGATAATTTGTCATTTCTAATAATGAAACATCCATTTATGAATAGATAGAGCAGATTTCAGGACACTGATTTAACTGAAAATGTTGAAAAATATACTGCCAATATCTTCCCCACCAAAGAATAGCAGTGTGGTTTTAATATGATTTGACTCTTTGCAGGCTGTCAGGCTGTCTAGTCACAGAGGAAGGCTGTGCTTCTCTGGTCTCAGCTCTGAAGTCAAACCCCTCACACCTGAGAGAGCTGGACCTGAGCTACAATCACCCAGGAGACTCAGGAGTCAGACTGCTCTCTGCTGGACTGGAGGATCCACACTGCAGACTGGAGAAACTCAAGTATGTAGAGGGTTTATGTCAATGTTCATATCAGACATGTTGGAGTTATCAGGCTAGTTAAGACAAACATTCTGACCACCACTTGGACTAAGTTATGCGATGTCCGTCTCCAGTCCTTTTCTGTCGTCCATGATGATGTTAACTCCAGTGGTGGAAAAAGTACCCAATTGTCATACTTGAGTAAAAGTAAAGATACCTTAATAGAAAATGACTCAACTAAAAGTGAAAGTCAGCCAGTAAAATACTACTTGAGTAAAAGTCTAAAAGTATTTGGTTTTAAATATACTTAAGTATCAAAAGTAAATGTAATTGCTAAAATATACTAAAGTATCAAAAGTAAAAGTACAAGTATAAATAATTTCAAATTCCTTACATAAAGCAAACCAGACAACTTTCTTGTTTTTTAAATTTACGTTCAGCCAGAGGCACACTCCAACACTCAGACAATTTACAAACAAAGCATTTGTGTTTAGTGAGTCTGCCAGATCAGAGGCAGTAGGGATGTTCTCTTGATAAGTGTGTGAATTGGACCATTTTCTGTCCTGCTAAGCATTCAAAATGTAACGAGTACTTTTGGTTGTCAGGGAAAATGTATGGAGTAAAAAGTACATTATTTTCTTTAGGAATGTAGTGAAGTAAAAGTAAAAGTAGTCAAAAATATAAATAGTAAAGTACATATACCCCCCAAAAACGACTTAAGTAGTACTTTAAAGTATTTTTACTTAAGTACTTTATACCACTGGTTAACTCTCTTTCTTAGCTAGCTTGACTATGCACTTGCCTCTGCTATCAATACACTGTGCTAATATTAGCATAGACTGGACCACAGAAAATAACAGTTTTAAACAGTTGTAAAAACCCACTTCTTCCAGACAGAATAGTTCCTGTAGATTCAGACTTACTAATCACCAATCTTTTGTTATGTCTCGTGGGTTTCATAACCACGTCTGTATAACAATTCAATAATGATGAGACAGGAGACAGGAATCAGTTCAACCATTTATCTGGAACGTGATCATCTCAACACATACAAACCCCCCATGATGCTCTGCAGCACAACCCCAATATACAACAAATACATAGATAAGTAAATGGACACGAAACAAAACTCATAGAGGAATTTAAATGTTCAGTTGTAGAAAGTAGGGCCATGGGATAGGGTCAGAAAGGTCAGTATGTTTGATAACTGGTTCCAGAGGTGACATAACAAGCATAAGGTCCATTATAACATAGTGAAGTAGAGGTGGGAGCTAAAAGCAGACATGGACAGTGAGACGGTGTGAGGAGGTCAGGGGTGAAACACTAGATCAGGACAGGTAGAAATGGCAGGGCTGGAAATAGACACAGAGACAC